>NC_056733.1:1515251805-1515551805 GCF_019279795.1 Protopterus annectens
AAATACAACCAGGACCCTCATCTCCAAAAAAAAGGAAGCTGATCTGGTGGTCCCCTACCATAAAGAAACTGTACAACAGAAGGAGGGAACCGATGTGGAATAGGGTGAAGCCCCAAAACAGGAAATAAACACTAATCAGCCTCAATGAATAGTTGAGATCCCTCATCAAATACTACAACGTTAGCTGTGAGAACAGACTTGGATCACATAGCAAAGACAACCACAAGGCCTTATACAGTTATGTAAAGAATCTCCTTGGCAATACCAAGAATTGTTCTGAGCAACCAGATAATGGTACCTTCGTGACTGAGCCAACACATAATGCCAATATACTGGCTGATATCTTGAGTGCAAACAGTACCCCTCACTCCCCCAAAGGACCAATCCCAATAGCAGTACACCACCAGGCACCCAGTATTACTGCAGCACAGGTTACAACACCACTGTCCAAGGCCAAGAATACAGCCTCTATGGGACCTGAGAATATCCCTGGTTGTGTTGTACTTGAACTACAGACTGACTTCGCACCTTACCTGTGTGTCCATTTAAAGCACAGCCTCACCTCAGGTTTTGTCTCTACTGAATTATGCACTGCTACAGTCAGCCCTCCCCACAAATGTGGTGTAATTACAGACCCTGGGAAATACCGGCTCAACTGCCTGACAAGTCTGTTATGTGAAGCTATGGAATGCATCATCATGCACCTAATAAACATGCATATGGGAATCTGAAGACTCAGGATCCCACACAATTTATGTTTGTGAATGGTAGGTCATACCTGCTCATGCAACCTGGTCATCCTCTTGCGGTCAATCACCTGAGCTGTGGATGAAGGCAAGGTGACACCTACAGCCTACATTGATCTTACCAAAGCCTTTGATAACATTTGCCACTCACTAGGCTTGGCATCAGCCCCTATATCACTAGGTGGGAACAGGTGCACAAACAAAGTGGTAGATTGGGCATACTGCTGTCATACATTGATACAGTTACAGATGTCACTGGGTTTGTTGTAACATCCTTTATGAGGAATATGATGTCAGTAATGCCAATAGATGTATTTACTGACTGCATTCCCCAGAGTCCACAACTGATATGTCAAAGACACCAACTGTCTGGTGAACACACAAAACATGACAGGCAGACATGTGGCCAGTCTGTGGACAGTGTGCCAGTGGAGAGGTATGTCAGAGACATATTACTGTGAGTCATGACATCACACACTAAATACATGTCCACACAAACCTTGTCAAGCTGTCAATCCACCATGTGTATAACAGCACTGATGACATAGTATCTGTTCACAAATCAGGGGATATGTCCCCCATGTTGGTTGTCTGCCTTCACATGTCTTGTGATGTACTATCACCCATTGTATGTGAATCTGTAGGCCACCACCTCTGCAATGTCCCTCACACAGGCAAGGAAATGGGGCAAGGCCCACATTAAGGAATGTCCATTATGTTGGAACTAGCAGCAGTGTCCAGACCCACAGCTCAATACAATGTGGGCACCTACAAGTGGTATGGGCGTAGCAATACCTGACATCTGCACATCTGTACAGAGGGCAGACAGAAAGTAGATAGCCAACAGTTTATGCATTAGGATGAATGTATTGAAAGATACACATCTGAAACTGAAAGGTATGCTATTAATACATGACAGCATGGCCCAATGACATGTCCAAAGAACATAGTAGTTTACAGTTAATATCAACATATCAGATCAATATCCAATAAAAGATACATATAAACATACAGCTCAGACATGTAGAACAAGACACTCAGTACTCAGAATCCAGCTTTTCCTGCTGGGGTGTATGGTTCCAGTACTATAATCTGCAATCTACTCTTACTTAAAAAAAGCACCGTTAAAAGTACTAATGTAATGATACCATATGTGTTAAACTATTTATGTCAACCAGTGCATTGTAGCTGGTGTAACATGCAAGTGTGACTGCATATAACTTGGGATACTACCCATGTATGAAACAAATCTAAAGAGAACACATAGTGGTACTACCCATGTATATTCAGGTGTCCCATACAGTATACTCACACCCCTTGCTACTGTAATGACAGCACATAGTAGCATTTTATTTACAGGGAATTACATTTAATTAAAATTAAAATTAATTAAATTTTATCAATCTGTAATGTGATCATTGGTTACCAATGCTAGGCTATGCTTAGTAGGTGTAAGCATTGCTTAAATATAAATGCTAAGCAGATTAGCGCACTGGTAAGCGAAGCCTACAGAGTGTAAGTGCCTATACATGTAACTGTATGTTAGCATCGCTTATCATCGGGCAAACCCATGCAAACCTGCTTAAAGCTGCTCAAAACTGCTTTAATCACTCTCTATCCAACAGTCCTTGTTCTGCCTAGCAACAAAACAAACTGCCCTTGCAGGTCTTGAACCAAGAACCTTGCACCCCATAGCCTATGTAATTTACCAGTAAGCCACCTCAGGTGTATTGCTCGCAGATGTTTTCTCAAACATACCCTTCTTTACAGCCAGTTTACAATAGGGAAGAGACAAGTGTGCAATTAGGAAGGATTGGTATCTATAAATATATTATATATATATATATATATATATATATATATATATATATATATATATATATATATATATATATATATATCTGAATAGAAACATACACAGAGAGAGAGAGAGAGAGATGTAGGTAGATCCATATATGTGTACAACAATATATAGATATGTTAACAATACATACTGAGGTGCACACACACACACACACACACACACACACACACACACACACACACACACACATATATATATATATATATATATATATATATATATATATATACACACATACACACACACACACACACACACACACACATATATATATATATATATATATATATATATATATATATATATATATATATAGATATAGATATGGCTAGGCTTACATAGACCCTAGGGTTGATAGCCTAGTACCTACCTATGAACCTATATGCATACGTGTCCCAAAATGCCCATACAAACATATGCTGCTGATAGACCACCTACAACTGGGGCAGCATTCACAGTTGGATGTAAAAGCAGCCATGACACTCACATCTGCCCCTCCACAGTCCAAATAAATGAGTGAACAGTACACTGCTACAAAATCATGATAGGCTATACATAATGGCCAGATATACAACAATCTCTTAGCAAAACAAATAAAATGTCTGAACATATCAAAGAAAAATACAACCAGCCAGTAATTCCCACATTTGTATTATACTCTGACGTCTTGGCCAAAAGCCTTCAAGGAGTAAACATCACCAGAAATACATGCCTTAATCCAAAGAAGCAATTAACACCTAATTACATAATTGAATAAACACCATCCAATTACACTCATCTTTTAACCCCCTATGGGATAAATTATCACAGTTAACATTAATGCATTGAATTCTGTACATAACAATTGCCCTTTTATGAATGTTTCATCAGACTGAGGAACCGACATTTTCAGAAACAGTACCTTGAGACCCACTACTGTCCCCATGGTGTGATTTATTCAAATGTACAGCTATAGAGCTGACATATTTCTCATCAGTAATATGGCTGACATATTCTAACAGCCTAGTTTTAAAACATGTGTTACTGTCCCCCACATAAAATACGTTGCAGGCCATCCAAGAGCATTCCCTATACACCTACCTCTTTAATGTACAGACCTCAACATGCTTCCCAGTCATTCCCCTCAGCAGGAATTACAGCAGTAAATAATGATAGACTATTATATCTATCAATCTCCTACTGTATGACATCTGGACAACGCCTGACATAATAGATGGACAGAGGCCCAAATACATGGCCATAATTGAAATATTGCTGTTATACAGTGAGAATGTTGCTGGTGTTACAGGGTTTGTTGTAATATATCTTTTCTGAGGGATATAAAGTCAGAAAAAATGGATTTTACCATCTACATAATGCAATCACCAGAGTATGCTACTGATTTGCCAAGGACAAAACCTGTCTGGGGAACAGCCCATACTTAGGCTATGTGGATGGCCCTAATGTTGAGAGCAATGGAGAGACATAACTTTGTCAGACTGAAAGCCTTGCAGAAATAGCATGTGCAGACAAACCCTGTTAAACTATCAGTATTCCAAACATATAACAGCAATACTCACATTCTGCTCCTAAGTCCTGAACCTTCCCCTCCATTTAGTTGGCTTGTCTCCACAAGTCTTGTTGTAAGAGGTAGTCGCCCACAGAACTCCAGCATGTATTCCTCACAAGTAAGGGAAAGGGCCAATGCTCACATGGAATACTCATTTATAGGACTGTATTGCCATGACATTGGCTATTGGAAGAGCAATACAACTGTTTTGCATGCAATTAGCAAGTGGGGAACCCCACTAGGTACACAGGCCATCACCTGGTCATGAGCATCATCTACAAAAGCCATGCTGCCACCTATTCAAACTAGCTCTATCCCTAAAGTGCACAGGGACAGAGAGAGAAATTAACGAGACATAAAGTGGAAAAAAGAAGAAAGAAAGAGGTAAATGGAACATGTAAGTAAGTAACTGAATCTAGTACTTGGTCTGTAATAATGAGAAATATGATTTGGAGGAATATATGTCCCAACAAGACATGCTGTACTAATGTCCTGCTAAACAGCTGCTATGGCCATAGCATCTGGCCTTCTCTACAGTGGGAGATATTACAGACATACCTCTCAACTGTACATATTGTCAAAGAATGTCCACATATTACCATCATGTATTTGTGTCTGTTCCTCCTGAGATCTGTACTTTACTGGCAAATAGCTGATGATTGAAGTCATCAGGTAATGACAAACAATTGAGTTTGAGACTCCACATCCTTAAGAATATTCACTATAATGCTAAATGTATCATTCTATGAACTTCCTATGTTTGTAGCAGATATATTTAAAGTCTGTCCATATTTACCCCCCCCCCATCATTTTAGGCATTGTCCAGATGTGATGCTCTGAGAGGTTATGAGGTGGGAACACAGCTCATGAGCCTGACTCACCTGTGAAAGGAAAGCTCATATATGACAACTGCAGGGGTGCCTGTCAAGCAGTTTTGACTCTGCCACTGCTAGGCCAGTTAATGGGATGTTTTCCGTATCCATGTTACCTGTGATTATGAGTATGACACATGTTTGCCTTGCAAAGCTAAGACACCTATAGAGGGTGTGTGCATAGTAGAGTACTGTTGTAGATGTATGTTGAACTGCATGTGATATATTGACTTAATAACATTCAACTGTACAGTGTTCTGCTGGACAATAAGCACATTTGTGACGGATATCTGTAGTCACATGCACATATACCTGTGTTATGTCACCCAAAACATTGGCAGGTCTGTGAGCAATGGCATTGTAACATAATAGCTTACTTATGACTGTTGGATATCTTCCAGGTTATCACAGTGATGTCAAACACTACTGTGCAATCAACATACTAATGTGTGGTGCAGCTATTTTAATACAGTACCAGTACTGATGTCCCCTTTGACACCTATTTATGTGTGCCATTGTCCAGACATACTGCTGTAACACGTTGAGAAGTATGATCGAGCAGCAAGACTGTAAATACAGTGTGCCATACTTACATTCAATATAAATTTATACCAGGTATCCCCTGAGCACATGTATGTATGTATGCATATGTTCAGCTGGAAGGCACAAACCTAATCAAATGGGTTTCAAGCAGCCAGGTAAACAGGTTTTGTATGTTAAACCAACGGAACAAGCACAAAACCACGGAAACCTTGCTCCAGCAAGTGAAACGATACCAAAATGGAAATGTTCTTAACGCAGTTTATTAATATCCACAAGCGTTTTCGCCACTAACTCTGCAGTGGCTTCTTCAGAGAAAATAGTTACACAAAATGCACCTGCATACACTTTTTTTAAAAACAAAAAGCAAAGGAAGTGATGTAACAATGCAACAACTTCAGTTAAATTGCAGACTTACAAATCACCTACCACATGTTAAATGTCTTTACAGAAAGGACAATAAAATAAAATACATAACTGCACAGCTACTAAACATATAAAAAGGTAGTTAAAAACTAACCTAAATATAATATATTGATTGTCAAAAATAAAAAGTGTATTCAAACAATAAAAATACACTCAATCATCAAAGTCATATATAAAGGTTAATATTAAAAATGTGTAAATATACTCGTATAAATAATACTAAGTAACTCTAATATCAAAGTGCTGAACTCAATGCACAATGTATACCAGGGTAACAAAGACCTTTAGTAAAAGTTAAAAATTTCGTTGGTTTTTTTGTATCTAAACCACTAAATCTTCACTCGTGAAATGTAACAAGTCCTGCATCAAAATTAGTATGTACCTCTTATGTTTAGGTATAAGATGGAAACAACTATCTCAAATAGCTCCTCAATCTCAATACTGCTGATATATTGCAGTTTTCATTGAGGCCTGGTTGCCGAAAGGCATCCGTCCTCAATTGCCACTCCAACTCATGGGTCTCAAGTATCAATGAAAATGGACCCCCCCCCGAATATTAGTTTGCACCTGGTTAATGGCCATGAAAGAAAAACTGTGGCCTGGATAACTATCAATATGTTTAGCTAATGCATTAATGTCCTTCCTCTTCTTGATGGCATACATGTGTTCGTAAATACGATCACGAATCCTACGGTCGGTTTTACCAATGTAAAAGGAAGGACAACAATCGCAAAAAGCCACATAAATGATAGATCTACTCTCACAGTTTAAAGGGAATTGAATAGTATATTTCTTATCCCTTATAGTGTAAGTTTCACCTGTTATGACACCAATTACAAAATCCACAAGGGTACATGCCAGTACGTTTATTAAAAATCTGACTAGAAAAATCTCTTTGTAAGAGTTCTTTAAGGTTACTACCTCTTTTGAAAACAAAGTTAGGAGCATGACCTAATTTCTCAGTAAGCCCTGGATTACTAAATATAAAGTGCCAGTTCTTCTGTATTATGGACACAATAGCCTTAGAATTCAAGCTATAGGTGGGAACATAACTTAATGAAAAGTCACGTACGGTGTCAGTTCTTGGACCAGCTGAAAAGGAGTCCAAGTCGTGATCAAGTACAGGAGATGTTTCGGAGATTGGTGGGAAGTCAGTCAGAAGTTGGACTTGGGATAAAATAGGTTTATAAAAAACGTTCAACCTCTTAGCGTCCACCTCTGATATCAATTCGTTCACAAGATATTTCGGGTAACCTCGGTTTAGAAACATGTTCTTCAATAGGTTACACTCAATACGAAAGTCTACCAACGTACTGCACATTCTCCCCGCTCTAACCAGTTGGCCCTTTACAATGGACCGTTTTTGTTTGAAAGGATGGTGGCTAGAGTAATGGAGGAAAGAATTGCAGTACGTTGGTTTTCTGTATACTCTTGAAATAAAGACATTGTTAGTAACGTCTTTCAACAACTTCACGTCTAAATAATCAATATCAGATGAAGAAAAATTAGACGTGAATTTTAAAAAACTTGTTGCATTGTTCAATGAGTCAACAAAATAGACAGCCTCGGATCTGTACCCTTTAAAAAGAAGGAACATATCATCGAGGAATCTCGTATAGTATTTGACAAAACGCATCAAATCTGGTGAAGCATAAAGAAAATGCTTCTCCCAATATCCCATGAAAAAATTAGCCACAGTAGCTCCACACGGGGAGCCCATTGCAACCCCATGTTTCTGTAAAAAATACTTCCTATCAAAGGTAAAAAAGTTGGATATCAATACTATGTCCAGAAGCTCAGTGACGAGGTCAACTTCAATCTTTGGAGCCCCAACATCAATGAGCAAGAGTCCTATCCATTCCAAAGCTTCCTGGTGTGGAATGGAGGTATACAAATCTACCACATCAATGGTAAGAAAATTACTCTCATTGTCATATGGTAGATTGTTAATACTCTCCAAAAACGATCAGGAATCTTTACATACACTAGGAATAAACCTAGTGTATTTTGACAAAATGTTGTCAATAAGTTTGGCACTAGGATACGTCATTGATGACCTTCTGTCTATGAGGGCTCTCATTGGTGGATTATTGATGTCCTTGTGGACCTTAGGTATGCCAAACATCACAGGAATTTTTGACAAAGTGATATCTATATAATTATAGGTATCGATGTCAATCTTACCTTCCAAAAATAAATCACGGAAGTAGCCCCTAATCCTTTTATGAGCACCGTGTATCTCATTAATAGACGCTTCAGAATAGGCAGAGGACATCAAAACAGATAACATTTTTTCTTTATAAACCTGATTATCCAAGATTACTAAACCTCCACCTTTGTCAGGTTTAATAAGCCTGACAGAAGAATGGCAAAGTTCATCTAAAAGGGAAAGTTGCTCTTTAGTGGTGTTAAAACCAGTATAAGCAACTTTTCTCTGCCCATCAGTGAACAATTGCCTAAAGTCAACCTCACATACATTCTCAAACAAATGGAGAGAGGCATGAAGAGGTGGATTAAAAACGCTAGGAAGTTTCAAAGTAGACTGGAGTGGCGGTGCCTCATTGTTGAAAAAAAGTTTTAAATTGAGCTTCCGAACAAAACACTTTAAGTCAATGATTTCCTTTGATATACTACCAAATCTACTAGGTACAAAAGTATTACCATAGGCAAGAAGCTCGACTAGTTCTTCATATAAAGGAAATTTGGAAAAATTGTAAATCTTAAAATCACCCTTTTTGTTTAAAGTTACTGTTGGATAGCTTGAACCAACTAGGGTTTGAGTAGTACCAAATACATTATCAACATCACCATTAATTACCTCTGTGGGACACTGGTTTATCAATTCTGGTTCCTAATTGTTTTATTGAACAGTGTTCTGTGTATGTCTCTGATATATGAGGGGTTGGTGGTCTTTTCAGTTCTTTTTTATCTGATATTTAATAGCCTAGAGTGATTCATCTCTACTTTAAGTGCTAGCCACAAAGTTTGAGAAATCATTTTATGCTCAACTTCTAAGAGACTTGCTTGGCTACAAACATCTGCATTAGAAGCTGAAGTTAAGTGAAACTTGCAGTAGTGTATTTTAGTCTTCAGTTAAGTACACACTGTACTGTATTTTCATTGTGTCTGTTTCCTAATTGTGTGTTTCATTGAACAGTGTACTGTGTGCCTCTCTGCAGTTAGTTCCCCACCCACTCTTCCTGTTACTGTGTTGGCATTAGTGCTGGTGGCTCTGGAATTGCCATCCCTCCTGTAAGTCTGTATTAGAACACTCCTCCTGGGTCCATCTCATTTGCTCACTTAACCAAGTACAGTGAGATCCTATTCTGAGTCTAGTGTTCACTCTACTTAATACAGAGAGAAGATTTGAGAATGCCAACCCATTTAGGTTCTTCCTTCTACTCTCCTTGCACTTTAAAAAATGTGCATATTATTCATCTGCTTTTACTGTATTTGTGTTTCCTCCTATTTTATTTTGCTTTTCTTAAAAGAACTAATTTTTATTTATTCCGCTGCATTTATTACTGCTTGATAGTAGCCTGATTAAATTGTAACTGTTATTCTAAGTCTTTTGGTTTAAGCACTTGGGCTTCATACAGGCGGTTTTACATTAAGAAGGTTTGTGGTCTGCTCTGTTGTGGCAGGACAGGTAACTTACATCCTTCTAAGCTGGGAATTGCTGACTGAAGTCCCAGTGTCTGCTATTCTAAAAGTGTATTAGTTCTGGCGTAAGCATTTGGGCTTCAGGCCAGTTATTCTACATTAAGAGGGTTTGTGGTCTGCACTCTTGTGGGAGGAGAGGCTGGATTCTGCCCTTCTGAGCTGTTTAAATTCGCTGTTATGCAGTTTGGGTAGGGCCTTAAATATAGGAATTATTGGTTTCTCAATCAATAGAAACTGATATGTCTCCTCTGTAATACTTAAATTGTTCCTCAGGGTAGTTAACTTCATATGCACTTTGTCAACAATGTGTTTTACAGATACTGGATTAATCTCCATGTAAGCCACATCATCATGTAACAAATGTTTTATCTTGTCATTATACCATATGGCATCCATTAAAACAATGACTCCCCCCTTGTCCGCCTTTTTTATTGTTATGGACTCATTATTAGCTAAATCCTTCAGAGCTCTAGCCTGCTCTGTGGTTAAATTATAATATTTAGAAAAAAGACCTTCAGTATAATATTTAGCCATGTCTTTCTCACAAGCACTCAAAAAGAGGTGTAAAGTAGGTGAAAGCTGTGGTATAAAACCACTTGCTTTCTTAGGTACGTTGCATTTAGATATATCATTTCCAAACATACTCTTCAACATCAAGTTTCTACAAAATAACATAATGTCAGTAATTACCTCATTGTGCATGCAAGGATTACTAGGCACAAAGGTTAGTCCCTTGTTCAAGACGAACAATTCGTCCGTGGTTAAATTGTGTGAAGATAGATTATAAACAATGTTATGATGGAAGCCAGGAGTCATTGGAGAGTCCTTCTCCTCTTCCCAGCCTCTCTGTCGTCGCTCTGTGTTCTTCTCCCGACCCCTCTCTTCTTGACAGGGGCCGGTAAAAGTTCCAAAAAACGCTTTCGTCCCTGTGGTGCCTTGGGCCGTGCTCCAGTCCCTGTGTTCATCTCTTCCATGTCCTGTGGGGCAGTCGACATGATATCATTCCCAGCCGGTAAGGAGGAAGCATCTGCTTCAATCCTGCGCTGCTCCCCAGAACAACGCAAACCGGCACTGGTGGTTCAATGTTCCCTGTGTCAGTATCGCCTTCCTGTGTATGGCGAGTGGAAGGTGAAGGCAGATCGGCTGTGTCAACAGTAGTGTTGCGTCGTCCATTGACGACTCAAGCAGGCTCCATACGTCCTACTGCGGTGCGTGCTTCCATCGGCAACCCAACACGCTCACTGGAAACCCTTCGATGCCCAGTAAAACCTGTGGAGGTGCGCGCCTCTGTCAGCCGTTCATCATGTATTCTGGAATCCCTCTGATACCGTGGGTTTCTGGGCCAAACAAAGATGTTTCCTTTAGAGAAATCCTCATGGTCCCTCTTGATTTTGCTCATCTTGTCGAGGCGTAGTTTCTCGGCATTATCATGAAGTGCTCCGCATACTTGTTGTAGGCGTTGCTTACTTCTGTTGTCAGAAAAATCATTCTCTAATTTGCACAGGAGGAGCTGCACCTCCTCATTTAACCTTACCATTTCTGGTGCAAAAAAGCTGATTAGTAGTTCCATATACTTATAACTGGTGTCAATATTTAGTGCCTGCCATTTAGCCAGCAATTCAGGAAAACGATCTCCTGCTGCAAACACCATTCAAGGAGCCACAATTGCTGGTAACTCTATATCTAATTCCAACCACACTGGTGGCTCAAGTACAGCATTTAATTTATCCGAATGGATGACCAACACTGACTCCTTTTTGTTTTCACAGCAGGGTTCCTCTAACAGTAGGAACGATGTTAATGATTCAAACAACGAGCTTATAGCTGACAAGCTCAAACTCTTTGACAACAAGGTTCTTAAGTTGAAGAAGTTGCAACTCGAGACAGTATACTTTAAGCAGTGTATCCAAGAAAATCTGATACCTAAGGGTTTATGGAGTAACTTTTCTCCGTCAGGGCTGCTTAATGATTCTGTTTTTTACACGGACTTGAGAGTTCTTTTTCAACAACAAGGGGTGCAGCTACTTGAACTCATTATTAAACATTATACTAACCATATTGGTGTATTGGTGAATGAAATTGATACTTTAGATAAAGAGATCAAGGCTGACTTAAATTTTTCTAGGTATAGGTATGATTATAATCGTACCTTAACCAGTATTGATGCACTTTTAGTTAAACTGAAAGTAAACAAAAATAAAAAACTGATTAGGGACAGATTAGCCTACCAGAATGAAAGTGCATACCCCAGACTCCAACATATGGACACCAGGAGGTCTACTACTAGGGACAATCTGGGTCAATTTGATTCTATTGAGAATACATTTAGGGATGACGCTAACTTAGAAGCCGAAATGTTGGATGATGAGGAGATAGGGCCCAGACGTAGTAACAGAATTAAGGGTCTTAAGAGTAACAATGCAGGCCAAATTAATACAAATCAGAAAAAAGGTAATGGTAATAATTTTTTAGGTCAGCGCAACAATCGCCAATACACCAACAGGAGGAGGAACCGGAATTGATAAACCGGTGTCCCACAGAGGTAATTAATGGTGATGTTGATAATGTATTTGGTACTACTCAAACCCTAGTTGGTTCAAGCTATCCAACAGTAACTTTAAACAAAAAGGGTGATTTTAAGATTTATAATTTTTCCAAATTTCCTTTATATGAAGAACTAGTCGAGCTTCTTGCCTATGGTAATACTTTTGTACCTAGTAGATTTGGTAGTATATCAAAGGAAATCATTGACTTAAAGTGTTTTGTTCGGAAGCACAATTTAAAACTTTTTTTCAACAATGAGGCACCGCCATTCCAGTCTACTTTGAAACTTCCTAGCGTTTTTAATCCACCTCTTCATGCCTCTCTCCATTTGTTTGAGAATGTATGTGAGGTTGACTTTAGGCAATTGTTCACTGATGGGCAGAGAAAAGTTGCTTATACTGGTTTTAACACCACTAAAGAGCAGCTTTCCCTTTTAGATGAACTTTGCCATTCTTCTGTCAGGCTTATTAAACCTGACAAAGGTGGAGGTTTAGTAATCTTGGATAATCAGGTTTATAAAGAAAAAATGTTATCTGTTTTGATGTCCTCTGCCTATTCTGAAGCGTCTATTAATGAGATACACGGCGCTCATAAAAGGATTAGGGGCTACTTCCATGATTTATTTTTGGAAGGTAAGATTGACATCGATACCTATAATTATATAGATATCACTTTGCCAAAAATTCCTGTGATGGTTGGCATACCTAAGGTCCACAAGGACATCAATAATCCACCAATGAGAGCCCTCATAGACGGAAGGTCATCAATGACGTATCCTAGTGCCAAACTTATTGACAACATTTTGTCAAAATACACTAGGTTTATTCCTAGTGTATGTAAAGATTCCTGGTCGTTTTTGGAGAGTATTAACAATCTACCATATGACAATGAGAGTAATTTTCTTACCATTGATGTGGTAGATTTGTATACCTCCATTCCACACCAGGAAGCTTTGGAATGGATAGGACTCTTGCTCATTGATGTTGGGGCTCCAAAGATTGAAGTTGACCTCGTCACTGAGCTTCTGGACATAGTATTGACATCCAACTTTTTTACCTTTGATAGGAAGTATTTTTTACAGAAACATGGGGTTGCAATGGGCTCCCCGTGTGGAGCTACTGTGGCTAATTTTTTCATGGGATATTGGGAGAAGCATTTTCTTTATGCTTCACCGGATTTGATGCGTTTTGTCAAATACTATACGAGATTCCTCGATGATATGTTCCTTCTTTTTAAAGGGTACAGATCCGAGGCTGTCTAATTTGTTGACTCATTGAACAATACAACAAGTTTTTTAAAATTCACGTCTAATTTTTCTTCATCTGATATTGATTATTTAGACGTGAAGTTGTTGAAAGACGTTACTAACAATGTCTTTATTTCAAGAGTATACAGAAAACCAACGTACTGCAATTCTTTCCTCCATTACTCTAGCCACCATCCTTTCAAAAAAAACGGTCCATTGTAAAGGGCCAACTGGTTAGAGCGGGGAGAATGTGCAGTACATTGGTAGACTTTCGTATTGAGTGTAACCTATTGAAGAACATGTTTCTAAACCGAGGTTACCCGAAATATCTTGTGAACGAATTGATATCAGAGGTGGACGCTAAGAGGTTGAACGGTTTTTATAAACCTATTTTATCCCAAGTCCAACTTCTGACTGACTTCCCACCAATCTCCGAAACATCTCTTGTACTTGATCACGACTTGGACTCCTTTTCAGCTGGTCCAAGAACTGACACCGTACGTGACTTTTCATTAAGTTATGTTACCACCTATAGCTTGAATTCTAAGGCTATTGTGTCCATAATACGGAAGAACTGGCACTTTATATTTAGTAATCCAGGGCTTACTGAGAAATTAGGTCATGCTCCTAACTTTGTTTTCAAAAGAGGTAGTAACCTTTAAGAACTCTTACAAAGAGATTTTTCTAGTCAGGTTTTTAATAAACGTACTGGCATGTACCCTTGTGGATTTTGTAATTGGTGTCATAAGGTCAAAACAGGTGAAACTTACACTATAAGGGATAAGAAATATACTATTCAATTCCCTTTAAACTGTGAGAGTAGATCTATCATTTATGTGGCTTTTTGCGATTGTTGTCCTTTCTTTTACATTGGTAAAACCGACCGTAAGATTCGTGATCGTATTTACGAACACATGTATGCCATCAAGAAGAGGAAGGACATTAATGCATTAGCTAAACATATTGATAGTTATCCAGGCCACAGTTTTTCTTTCATGGCCATTGACCAGGTGCAAACTAATATTCGGGGGGGTCCATTTTCATTGATACTTGAGACCCGTGAGTTGGAGTGGCAATTGAGGACGGATGCCTTTCGGCAACCAGGCCTCAATGAAAACTGCAATATATCAGCAGTGTTGAGATTGAGGAGCTATTTGAGATAGTTGTTTCCATCTTATACCTAAACATAAGAGGTACATACTAATTTTGATGCAGGACTTGTTACATTTCACGAGTGAAGATTTAGTGGTTTAGATACAAAAAAACCAACAAAATTTTTAACTTTTACTAAAGGTCTTTGTTACCCTGGTATACATTGTGCATTGAGTTCAGCACTTTGATATTAGAGTTACTTAGTATTATTTATACGAGTATATTTACACATTTGTAATATTAACCTTTATATATGACTTTGATGATTGAGTGTATTTTTATTGTTTGAATACACTTTTTATTTTTGACAATCAATATATTATATTTAGGTTAGTTTTTTAACTACCTTTTTATATGTTTAGTAGCTGTGCAGTTATTTATTTTATTTTATTGTCCTTTCTGTAAAGACATTTAACATGTGGTAGTAGATTTGTAAGTCTGCAATTTAACTGAGGTTGTTGCATTGTTACATCACTTCCTTTGCTTTTTGTTTTTAAAAAAAGTGTATGCAGGTGCATTTCGTGTAACTATTTTCTCTGAAGAAGCCACTGCAGAGTTAGTGGCGAAAACGCTTGTGGATATTAATAAACTGCGTTAAGAACATTTCCATTTTGGTATCGTTTCACTTGCTGGAGCAAGGTTTCCGCGGTTTTGTGCTTGTTCCGTAGGTTTTGTATGTTGCAGATGTGTGTTATATCAGTGTCAGTGCATACACAGACATATATGCGTACAGCTACTGGTGGTTGCATTGCACTGACAGTTATGTGGGTACTGGAGTAGGCATGATTATCAGGTATTAATCAGAGAAATGTCCACCTGTGTTATGAGCCTCTGTCCATGCATACCACTACCAGCTATCTCAACACCTATATACAATGGATATCACAAGTGCACACACCCCTGTTGGAATGCTGGGTTTGTGTGCGGTAATACAATCAGACCACAGAAGATCATTTCATAATGTTTCTCATCTTGAATGTGACCCTTAACCTGTCCAATTCCATTGCAATGCAATCAAAGGTGTTTCTAAGAAGGTGAGCAACTATTGCCAAGTGAAGATGTGCCATGATGTTAGTCCAGACCAAGACAGATGAATGCTGTAACCATCTCAAGAGGTGCATACACAAGTTTAAGGGAGTGCACACTCATTCAACTGGGTTACTGTACTGAGTATTATTTCCATAAGTTTTCACAAACCAGATTGTTATGTTTTCAACTGAATTGTACAGGCTCTAGGTCACACTACAGGTGGGAATTATTATGAAATGAGTTATTGTGGTGTCATGTTCCAATTGCACAAATACCAGGCAGTGTATCAGGGGTGTGTAGCCTTTATATCTACTGTAGCTCTATGGACACAGTAGTACCTGACCTGTATATCCAGCCTCCACCAAGGTAGAGTAATCCCCCTTGGTGGACAACAGCAATACACAAACCACATAATAGGTTGCTACATTGGCTGTACAGGGACACATAGGTGCAGGCAACAACTTTTAAGCAAGTCCACCTATATCAGAGCAAGCAGGTAAGTTCACAGGTGACATCCTGTAAAGCTGACTAAGAATCAGATATATCCACACTGCCAAGGACAGTTGCAACGATGTCTCCACATATGTTGTAAGTCTCAGATGAAACAACACAATTCACCCTGTGCTGAGGGTAAAGAACACCTCATAAACACATACTGTGGATATAGGCAACCTGCATCACACAGGTTAGGTGGGAACATCACCGCCCTGTCCACCCCAGTCATACATGGAAATATGCACATCAACCACACTCCTCCCCACAGCAATGGTGAGCATGTACATATTGCCTACTGATGGCAACAACAGCATATCTCCATGGGGCATATTAACATCAGTGTCTCCCTCCTACATGACAAATGTCTGCTTCCTACATGACAAATGACTGCCTCCTACAAAGATATGCATTAGAAGCTGAAGTTAAGTGAAACTTGCAGTAGTGTATTTTAGTCTTATGTTAAGTACAAACTTGCAGTTTAAAAAGTACTTTATCTTGATGTTTTCTGTTTCCTAATTGTGTGTTTCATTGAACAGTGTGCTGTGTGTGTCTCTGCTATAAGAGGGGGTGGTGGTCTTATCACTTCTTTGTTATCTGATATTTAATAGCCTAGAGGGATTCCTCTGTACTTTGATAGCCACAAAGTTTGAGAAATTATTTTATGCTCAACTTCCGAAGACTTGCTCGGCTATAAACATCTGCATTAGAAGCTGAAGTTAAGTGAAACTTGCAGTAGTGTATTTTAGTCTTCTGTTAAGTACAAACTTGAAGTTTTAAAAGTACCGTATTTTCATTTTTTTCTGTTTCCTAATTGTTTCATTGAACAGTGTGCTGTGTGTGTCTCTAATATATGAGGGGGTGGTGGTCTTATCACTTCTTTGTCATCTGATATTTAATAGCCTAGAGTGATTCCTCTGTACTTTAAGTGCTAGCCACAAAGTTTGAGAAATCGTTTTATGCTCAACTTCTAAGAGACTTGCTTGGCTACAAACATCTGCATTAGAAGCTGAAGTTAAGTGAAACTTGCAATAGTGTATTTTAGTCTTCTGTTAAGTACACACTTGCAGTTTTAAAAGTACTGTATTTTCATTGTGTCTGTTTCCTAATTGTGTGTTTCATTGAACAGTGTACTGTGTGTCTCTCTGCAGTTAGTTCCCCACCCACTCTTCCTGTTACTGTGTTGGTATTAGTGCTGGTGGCTCTGGAATTGCCCATCCCTCCTGTAAGTCTGTATTAGAACACTCCTCCTGGGTCCATCTCATTTGCTCACTTAACCAAGTACAGTGAGATCATATTCTGAGTCTAGTGTTCACTCTACTTAATACAGAGAGAAGATTTGAGAATGCCAACCCATTTAGGTTCTTCCTTCTACTCTCCTTGCACTTTAAAAAATGTGCATATTATTCATCTGCTTTTACTGTATTTGTGTTTCCTCCTATTTTATTTAGCTTTTCTTAAAAGAACTAATTTTTATTTATTCTGCTGCATTTATTACTGTTTGATAGTAGCCTGATTAAATTGTAACTGTTATTCTAAGTCTTTTGGTTTAAGCACTTGGGCTTCATACAGGCAGTTTTACATTAAGAAGGTTTGTGGTCTGCTCTGTTGTGGCAGGACAGGTAACTTACATCCTTCTAAGCTGGGAATTGCTGACTGAAGTCCCAGTGTCTGCTATTCTAAAAGTGTATTAGTTCTGGCGTAAGCATTTGGGCTTCAGGCCAGTTATTCTACATTAAGAGGGTTTGTGGTCTGCACTCTTGTGGGAGGAGAGGCTGGATTCTGCCCTTCTGAGCTGGGAATTTCTGGTCACAGGCTTATTGCGCCTGCCTATTTGAACTGTTTCTTTCTGAAACTGGTGCACCTTGTTGCTGTAGCATAGACCAGATTCAGGTCTGCTGAATCTAGCTTTGTTTGTATAACTTGAGCACTGATCTAGGCCATCACTTTTTGGAGAAGGTTCCCCTGCACCCTAGTAGCAGGAGTGTGCAGTTATAACTTGTCTGATTAAAGACTGCTGGAACAGGGCTCAGTTTGGAGCTTTTTTTCTGGTTAATTGGGTAACTTGTTTAAATCAGTTAGTTTGTTTTCTATTGTTTTATATATATAAAAAATGCATTTTATTCATTTGCTTTTACTGTATTTGTCTTTCTTCCTACTTTATTACTAGGGGCATTGAGTACAACTCTGATCTGCGATATATAACTATAAGTATCCTTTTCTGTGCATATATATATATACTTGTTTCCCACCTTTCTAAGCTAGTATAGCCCAGTTTTCAGGTTAGTGCTGAATTCAGAGCTGTGTTACAAATCTCTGTGTTTGCCCATACCTTACTTGGATAGAAGGAAGTTTCTCTGTTCACCTGTGAGAGAGAGGGGGGCTTTGAGCAGCTTATCTTTCCCTGGAGGTGTGGTTTCATCCCAACAATTAATAGTTTACTGGCCATTTGGGCTAATTTCTATCTCTTTCATTTCCCAGCTATAAAAACTACATTTGCTCAGTTTTGCGCACTGGGCAGCACCGGTTAGCTAGCGTAAAACTATTCCTGGCTCCACAAAGTCTCCTCTTCAATTTTTCACTTGGAACTAGACAAACTTTCAACTTAAGCACTCAAGCCATTCATTTTTCAGCCCAGCACTTGCTCAAAACTTATAGCAAGCACTTATAAACCCAAGCACTAGACACTCCTGTACTGTACAGAAGGACAAGGCTCTCTATTCGACCTTACAAACCATCCAGTAAAACAGTTCACTGTACCTATCCAGCCATGTCCAAAGGGCAGTTTTGGGTGTATTCTCCAGTCCAACTGGTGAATCTGGTCATTTTGAGGCAATGTTACAACTGCCTCATGTACACAGACAACCCTCTCCTACTACCACCAAACACTAATACATGCAAGAGATGCAATTATACAGCCAAACTGGAGGCTAATCTCTCTCAACTCAAGACTGGATCAGACAGTCAAGAGGAGAAGGGAAATACTTGTATCACACCACCAGTCTCACATAGACCCATTAAACCAGCACCAGCAAAAAACACACATAAATACATGAAAACATACTCAGCGGCTATAAATTAAAATCTGCAAAACCAACAGAGACCTTCAAAGCAAACATCCAAGCAACCTCCACCCCTCCCAACACAAGCCATGAAACACATACTTCACAAAACCAGTATGCCATGCAATCGCAACCCTTAAGGTAAAATTACATACTCAACATACTAGTAATAGGTAACTCTATAGTCTGGCACACTGATGTCCCACTCATTAGGCTGAATAAGGAGAAGGTTACTGTTAGCTGCCTGTTGGTTGCCAGGATCAGCCACATAACACAAGCACTTAGGTCACACCAGAACAAGTAAAAATATGACTCTGTCATTGTTCATGTTGGTGTGAATGACCTGAGTTGTACCTCCCGGGACTACATGAAAAGAGACATAGAAGAGCTCTCTGATCATGTATCCCAGGCCGGTATGACCCTGACCCTGAGTAGCATCCTGCTCTCACCAAGATTGATACCACAGTATAAAGAAAGAATTCTCGATTTCAACAACTGGCTAAGTTTCTGGTTTCATTCAAAGGGGATCCAGTGTCTGTCCGCCTGGGATGACATGCTCGACAAGCCATGCTGCTTTGCTAGAGATGGCTTGCACCTGTCACCCTTAGGCTTTTGAATACTGGCCAAGGCTCTTGCCACCCCCATAGTGCCTTTTTTAGGCAAGGCTCAAAAGACAAACCCACCACCATAAATAGCACAAGTAACAAAAAACTGAGGGTAATGCTACTCAATGCCAGAAGTCTAAACCTCAAAATGCATGCACTCAAGGCACTCCTCAATATGGAGAAAATTGACATATGTGCAGTAACAACAACCTGGTTTAAGGCTCCAGAGAGCACTCCAGCCCTACCAGACTACAACTTATGCCATACATTTCGGCCACAGAACCCAAACCAAAATACAAAAGGCGGGGGTGTATCCATATTCATCAAGGATACCTACACCTCCAGGTTAGTGGCACAGCACGATGCTTCAGAGATCATCCACGTGCAACTAACAATGGGCAAAACTGCAATTCAAATTGTAGCTTGCTACAGATCACCCATGTCCCAGGACCCCCATTCCACATTTCTGGAAACACTGGGAAACATAAAGGTCCTACCAAACACCCTAATATTGGATGATTTCAATTACCCAAACATTAACTGGGAGAACTACTCACGTACTAACTCCCTTGCCCAACATTTCCTATAATTTATAAACTCAAATGCCCTGGTTCAACTGGTCAACACTCCCACCAGAGGTGACAACATTTTGGTCCTGGTCACCACCAACATGGATGACTGGTGTTCCACACCAGAGGTCAACCCCTCGCTGGTTAGATCTGACCATAAACAAATCACTTTGGATATCCACATTCCACCCCCACCCCCAGACAAAGAAACCACAGTGAAAAACTTTTCAAAAGACAACTTCACATTACTTAAAACCGATGTGGAAAGTTTCAAAGCCCCCATGCTGAAGGATAACGCTATCCAAGCTGCAAAATCCTTTACTAATGCATTCTATGGGCACTTACAAGAATGCATGGATCATGCCATCCCAAGCAAAACCAAGACTCACTTCTCCAAGAAAAGAAAACCAGTCTGGTGGACTCCTGCCATAAACAAGCTATACAATAGAAGGAGGAAACTATTACAGAAAACACTAAAATTCCAAGAAGGGAAGACATCCCTGATGAGTATCAGCAAGAAACTACGATCCCTCGTAAAATCATCCAAGGCGAGCTTTGAAAGAAATATTGCCAAGGACTCCAAAGATAACCACAAGGCATTCTTTAGCTATGTCAAGAATCTAAGTGGAAATGCTCAGATCTGCTTGAAGTTAATGCAGAATGGCACAAGATGCACTGAACTGACTGATATTGCCAACATCCTGGCAGACAGGTTCAGTGCAAACTTCACCCTCCTCTCACCCCCAAAAGGGCCCATAACCATACCAGAAGAATGTAGAGTCCCTGAAATCACAGACACTCAGGTTAAAACAGCCCTCTCCAAAGCCAAAAACACATCATCAATGGGACAAGATGGTGTCCCAGGCTGCATCCTACACGAGCTCAAAGATGAACTAATCTCTCACCTAAACACACTGTTCAAACTCTCCACAGGTTATGTACCCATAGAGTGGTGCACAGCAATGGTTATTCCACACCACAAAGGTGGAGCCACAGAAGACCACGGGAACTATCGCCCTATAAGCCTGCCTAGCTTGGTCTGCAAGGCTATGGAGCGCATCATCACAGAACTCATTAACAGAGACATTGGGAACCTCCAAACACTGGACCCAGTTTGGCTTTTTTAAGAGCAGATCATGCTCTTAACATAGCCGACCCAGTTCAGCTTTGTTAAGGGAAGATCATGCCCTTAACAAAGCCGACACAGTTCGGCTTTGTTAAGGGCATGATCTGCCCTTAACAAAGTCGAAATGGGTCGGCTTTGTTAAGGGCAGATCACGCTTCCTAAACCTGTTGGACGTCTTTGAGACAGTTACCAAGGCTATAGATGAGGGAAAGGTGGTACACACAGCCTCCTAGGTTTAGGAGGCATGATCTGCCCTTAACAAAGCCGACCCAGTTTGGGAAAGGTGGTACACACAGCCTACCTAGACCTCACAAAGGCCTTCAACACCATTTCCCATTCTGGTATTAGAGACAAACTCACCAGCCTGAACATAAACCTCTATGTCACAAGATGGGTTGCCAACTGGCTCATG
The DNA here is from genome assembly GCF_019279795.1 of Protopterus annectens. Lineage (NCBI taxonomy): Eukaryota > Metazoa > Chordata > Ceratodontiformes > Protopteridae > Protopterus > Protopterus annectens. Next base: position 1,515,273,703 of record NC_056733.1, read on the forward strand.
GACAGAACCCACATGATGAGAGTTGTGGGAGCTAGGTCCAACTCTAAACTGGTTACAAGTGACGTTCCCCAGGGCTCAGTCATAGGACCCCTCCTGTTTGGCATATACTTCTCAGACATACAGGCAAGCACAGGAGGACTATGGCTGACCACGTTCACAGACGACTGCAAACTAGGAGCTATAATTGACTCTCTGGCTGACACCGACATCCTCCAAAAGGGTCTCACTGAGAAGGATACCTGTTGTCAAAATCATGGCCTCAAGCTAAATGCCAAAAAATGCATAGTCATCCCCTTTGGAAAAAACAAACCACCCACAAACTACCACATAGGTGGTAGTCCCCTAAATACAGAAGATGTAATAAGGGATCTGGGGACCCAAGTAGACAGTAATCTCACTTTTGATAATCACATTGCCAAAGTGGTTAGAAAATACTTCTATGTGGTCCACCTAATCACAAAAGGGTTCACATCCAGATAAAAAGAGGTCATTGTGCCTCTCTACCCATCATAGAGTACAACACCCAATTTGGGATGTACTTTACAAGACACCTGCAACAGCTGGAAAGACCACAGAAGTACCTCACCAAGGATCACTGGCCTCAAACAGATGCCCTATGCAGCTCGACTGAAGAAACTCCAGCTGTACTTGGTTACATACTGCCTACTCAGAGGTGCTCTCTGCCTGACATACAAGGCCATGTCCAACCCAGAATTGATGGACATGCTCCACCTAAAGAAAACCTTATCCCCTTGAGCCACATGCTCTAGGGATCTAAACCTCACCATAACAATAAATAGGATGTGCTGGAGGGATAGATTCCTGTCCCAGAGACTTCCCATGCTTTGGAACAAGATTCTAATCTACATTAGCAGAGCTCCCGCTAACACTCTTCAAAAGGAACCTTGACGAGTGGATGGGAAACAGAAAGTTTACCCCAGGGATCACTTCAGTGGCTCTGCTGGACAGAGGCACAGGGAACTAATCTAAGGGGCATCGAAAGCCAACACTTTCTGGCTAGGCTTATAAATGCCTTTGGGCAGATAGCCTAGTACATACCTATGAACCTATGAATTCAGGCATGTGCTTGGAGCTCCATCACACACCACAGTCAAACACAGACCTGCTACCATACACACACCATCCATATGAAAGATGACCACTGTCAACCCTCTACACAAAAATTAATGGAGGATAGATGATTATACAATTAAGTGTCCAACACTGGGGGGAATAAGATAGTTCAGGAACAAGCGTGCAATGCAAGCTGCTATAGCCATGATAGCTTGGAGGTTTCTTAGGTTTCTGGGGTAGTCTGGATTATTTGCAAGCAATATCCATTGTCTTGTCCATTTTGACAACAATATGAGGTCCTGTGACCCTTTTCTGTTCATGTATTCTAGGTAACATGCAGTGTGCTCACCTACCAGCATTCTCTGTTGGGGAAACAGACATCATCACCCAATATGTGATTGGACATTATGCCCTGTCATGTGGATGGAGTGCAGAATATGTGGGGGAGAGGACTGCCCCATGGAACAGTGTTGTCCACAGAGTAAATGATGCTTGACTACACAGCAGAACTTATGTGCATGAGCAGCATCTGGCACCCAACCTCAAATGCCATGTCCATCAATGGGCTGCTGCTGTAGCAAGGGCCTGGCTAGACACAGGTGGGGGCCCAACCATCCAGCCCTCACTGGCACTCACCGAGGAGCTCCTCACCACACTTGGCCCACATGCCAAACTCACAGGCCATGGCACTGAGAGAAGCATTGTGGAGGTGGGTTGCACATACACACTGGATGAAGAGCATGCAGGTAAGGTCCCAGTGGGAATTAGTACACTAATATATCAGACATACATGTATCTTTATTGTATCTACATGCATGTGTCAGGTCCAATTGCAGTTGTGGATGGGTTTTTCTAATGCATAGAGGTGCACATCTATGGTGAGGACAGGACATTGTGTATTATTGTGGATAGTACTGTAGATGTGCAGACATGCTGCATCCATCCTATACCAAGGCCACATGTGCATCTGCTCACAATAACCCCCTCTCACAACTACCAAGGACCCTCTGGTCTTCATATGGGACAGCAGCCTGTAACTGTTGGTTATTAAATTCTTCTGTTGTTGCCTGGCAATACTCCAGGCCTGTGAAGCACATGTAATTTACCATGCACATTACCATCAGTAATAGCTATATTGCTTTATGAAATAGCTATATTGCTTATTGTGCATGTTCACTTCTGCTGGGGTTAACTGTATTGCATCACAGTGGTCACCACTGGGTCCTATCTGATGTGAATTCAACATTCCTGTAGCATACCTCACAACTTTTCAGTGCCAAGATGTCTGGACAGAGGCACCAAATTGTATTGGACAAACTTCCTAATGTAAAGTCATGCATGACACATTACTGATATACATTGGATATAAATTGTGTATACACCCCTCTTAAGATGAAAGGTGTTCCTGTTACACACTAATTAGGACCACAATATGACAGTCCACACCTCATCCAGCCTTTAATGTGAACCATAACAGGTACAGTCACTTGTAAAACCAAGCATCTGTACTCATGTATTGCACCTACAAGGCAGGCCACCTGTGAGGGCAGCATACGTCCTATTGACATGATGTTTCAGTCAGGTATGATACCTCATGCTGTCATATGTGTCTGTACACTCACTGTGGCCTATGTGGCTATAATATCACATACATGGGCATTGGCACACAGACCACTTCTGACTAAGTACAGGTTTCAAACATATGGATATTCCAGACATATCTTTACAGAGGACTGTACAATGGTTTAACCTGCTGCATGTGAGGCAGATGCTGTCACCACACTGTATAAAGTAATGGCAGCAGGAGGTGGTCACCAGCCGTGTATGGTATACACATCAAAAAGGCAGAAGCCATACATGATATGATCCTCACACACACAGTTCCCAGCATTATGATTAGAATCCCTGCCTATCTCGATAGTCCTTCCACAGTGCTATGCAGTTATCAGACACGCCGCAGTGCTTATACATTTCCACCTCTTCCAAAGGTACTTCTAAGGTGGATGACATCAACAGGTCTACTACATTAGACTGAAGTAAAGTGTAAAGGGTATTGCACAGGTCAAAAATGGTATGAGCGAGATAGTACATGATTCATACATATACACAGTTGCCAATATTGGGATTAGAACTCCTGACTATCTAGATTTTCCTACTTTAGTGCTACACAGTTTTGAGATGTGCCACAGAGCTTATACATTTCCAACTCAACCAAAGGTACTTCTGAGGTGGATGACATCAACAGGTCTACTAAATTGGAATGAAGGGAATTGTAAAGGGTAGTACACAGGTTAAAAATGGTATAAGCCAGACAGTACATAATTCATAAACACATGGTACTTCTAAGGTGGATGACATCAATAGGTCTACTACATGAGAGTGAAGGGAAGCATGAAGGGTAGCACACAGGTCAAAAATGGCATGAGACAGATAGTACATGATTCACACATACTTGCCAGCATTGAGATTAGAACTCCTGACTATCTACATATTTTGACTTTAGTATTACACAGTTATGAGATGCATCACAGAGCTTATACATTTCCAACTCAAACAAAGGTACTTCTGAGGTGGATGGCATCAACAGGTCTACTAAAGTGGAGTGAAAAGAAGTGTAAAGGGTAGTTAACAGGTCAACAATGGTATATTCCAGACAGTACATGATTCACACACACAAACACACACTTGCCAGTACTGGGATTAGAACTCCTGCCTATCTAGGTATTTCTACTACATTGTTACAGACTTACTGCATGCATTACCAAGCTTACTAGACTTTCACATGGCCAAAGTTACTGATAACTGCACAGCTGTGGTAAAGTATTGCAGGTGGCAGTCTGCCTTCTCTTCCACCAGTAAATCATGCTAGTTCTTTCTGTCTTCCACTTCAACTAGCATTATGGCTTGGCACTTCACCAGGTTATTGTATCATGAAGTGTGGCACACCTGTGAGCCATCAGCAGTACTTGTTCATCACAGATGTCACCTCAGTACTTAGTAGTTATGTCCATCCCTCCTGGTATGTTTGAAGGGCAGTTATCTGTGCTTTCACCCATTGACCTGGTGCACATGTCCATTTCAGGGCACTGTTGCAACTACCACATGTACACAGACAACCCTCCCCTCTACACTCCAAACACAAACACCTGTGAGGGTTACCCATATATCATCCAATGTGGACATATGCACTCTCCAGCAAATAATGGACTAGCAGGTCCAGAGGATAAGATGGTTTACTATCAAAAGCACGAAAATCACTTATGAGAATGGTGATTTCCGCAACAAATAACGTCGACTCATACATATTAAGTAGTTTGTATGGTCGATGCAATGAAGTCAACAAATTCTGTCGACCATAGTTTCTAAATCCCCCATTCACAGCAATGCTGTGAATCCCTGCCCTGTGTACGTCCTTCTAAATGGACATTCTGACTGTCGCTCCTACCATGGTCGAGGAGGTGGCTTTCCGAAATGTCAGCGTTGACCTTTGACTGTAAACCGGATAAGATCAACACCTGCACCACACCATGTGGAACACGTAGCTCACCATGCCATCCACTTTGACTGCCATGACATACAGTGAAAAGCCACACACCTGCCTTCCTAGAGGCACTCAATGGACATCTACCCAAACATCACAGACCAGCAAGGCAAACAGCCACTCAGACACTGTGACATGCACATCCCAAGGGACACATATTTAACCTACAGTGTGCCCCCAACCTAAGCCCCTAAGGCTAACCATCTTGCACAATACTGTGATCATGGATAACTCAATACGAAGACACACACATCCCACTCACTAGGATGAATATGGAGCATGTAACAGCCAAATATCAATCACATGCCAGCATCTAACACATGACACAGCCAGTCATGTCACTCCACAACTACATGTATCACTCCATATCTATGTGGTGTGAATGAATTGGGACAAACCTCCCTGGACTACATGACAGGATACATGGTTGAACACTCTGACTATGTGGTTCAGGCAGGTGTGACAGTTACCCTGGGCAGTGTACCGCTGTCACCCAGAATGATGCTGCAGTACTATCAACAGATGGTTGACTGCAACATTGGCTTAGGAGTTATGTGTCTTTCTCAGGTGATCCAGGGCCTCTTTGTCTGGGATGGCATACTTGCCAGAACCCAATGACTTGCCATGGATGTCCTACATCTGTCACTGCTGGGTTGCCAGGTAATGGCTATGTGTCTTGCCACCCCTATGGTGCCTTATTGGACGGTGTTCCTAATGTTATTATTATCATAACAGCTACACATGTATGCCGTCTGTGGGTCATGCTGCTCAACAGTGGACATCTCTCAGGATGCAGTCACTCATAGCAGTTGTTGGAGTGGAGGACACATGTCTGCTGTAGTGGAGAGGTGGTTCACAGCAGCAGACAGCAGACCTGCAGAATCAGGCTATGATGCTTTCCACAGTTGTCAGCCCCCAAACATGGACCACACCACACCTCCACAGGTGGTGTTGTCTCCATATTTATTATGGATATGAACACCTCCAGACTAGTATCCCATCATAATGCATTGGAGATACTTCCAATACAACTACCTTGGGGTAATGGTGCTATCTAGACCATAGCCTGCTATGGGTTCACATCTATGTCCCCTAGATTGTCAATGCACAGTCCTCAACACCCTGCCATCTCTGATGGTCCAATACAACACTGACATAGTAAGAGTCTTCAACTACCCCTCCATCCCCTAGGGAATGTAGCCAATCACCAGTACAGTGCCCCAAAACTTCTGGGATTCATCATTTCCATTGCCCTAGACCAGCTCATAGTGACCCATGGTAGAGGATGCAATAGCCATGGCCTGTGTTGACCACTTAAATATCGGACAATTGCTCATCCCCAGATGTGAATTCCTGCATGGTGAGATTCACACAGGCTGTAATCAACATGGAACTCAACATGTCAGCCACGCACCCAACAAAGATAACCACCTAGCAAAAACTCTCCAAAGCTGAATTTGCAGCCAGGAAAACAGGGGTGGATGTCTTCACTGCACCCATGGAAATGGGATGTAGCTGCATCAGTGTGGATCATACACCTAGGCACTGTACAAACAGGTGCATGAATGCATGGTACTAGCCAGAGCCACCAGAACCCAGGCACTGTACTTCAAACACTGGGAGACAATGTGATGGTCCCCTGCATTACTGAAATGTACATCAGAAGGAGGTCACTGTTGCAGGGAAAGGTGGTGTCCCATAACTGTTGAACTTCCTTATTACCCTCAAACACAACTTTGGATCCCTCATGGAATCCCTGACAGGCATCTATGGAAGGAGAGGTGCAGCAGACACTGATGATAGTCACAACAGCCATGATAGTTACATCAACAAACTCCACAGCATTAAACACAAGTGCTTCGAGTTACTGCACAAAGCTAATACCTATCCTGAGACAACAGATATTGGCCACAGTCTTGGCAACACATTCACTGCCAGCTTTACCCCTTTCTCCCCCCACAAGTGAAGTGCTGAGTGAATGTGCTCTCACATGCTATATCCCATGTCTGTTCTAGGTGTCCGTGTGCCACTAGGATGTGGCCCTACATCAAGGCCACAGGGTATGACAATGTGGTGACACAGCCAGCATGTCATAGGCAGGGTACAGTATGTGCACGGTAATTCTCAGTCTGTAACACAGTGATTGCATATGCCTTAGATTATAGGGTTGCGGGTTGTACATAGGTACATGTTGATGTATGTCTGTTGTAGAATGGAGAATGGTACATGTTCTGGTTTGGACACACCTCCGGTTGCTAATAACCATAGCCACAGGGGATATTTATCAACCAAACACACGAGGATTACTAGTCACACACACACACACACACACACACACACACACACACACACACACACACACACACACACACACACACACACACACACACACACATACACACACACATTTTTCCAGTACTGAGATCCATAGATTCATTTCTTCTTAGGTGTGTAATAGGTGAATGGGCCTGAAGGCTCTACAAGGCTAGCCCAAGGGAATACCTTGGCATCAGGCCACATGACAATTGTCCCCAGTGTGGCTTAGGGGTGTAGTCACTGGAGGTGTCCCCAGGGGTGTGTACTGTATTCCCCATCCACTCATTCAGGTTTCTATTGTGGGTAGCCAGTGATGTGCACTGCTTCACATGTATGTGATCTATATTCCATAACATGGACAGTGTATGGATTATGCACATGTCAAACATGCATATTCTTTGATGTGTGGAAGTGTACTTGAGGTCTCTGGGGCATGTTCTGTTGACAGATTGGTATCTTCTGATGTAGCATTCCTGACCTCATTTGGTGAGACCTGACTATGTAACTGAGGTTGTGATTGCACCTACACTGACAGTATGATATGGGTATTAAGTGAAGTTAGTGGCATCTGTCCATACAGGTAATGTGTATAAGGCATGGTATTCCCTTTGTAGAGTACATTTGCAGACTCTACAGTTGTCGCAGGTGTCCAGTGGGGAACATGTGAAAAGGGCCACTGTACACATTTATTTGGCTACTGAGGGGATAGAACAGGGTGCCATGTCCTTTTTCTTGTTGGATAACACACACTCAGTCAGGAAATGTTAACACATCAAAGTACTTTCTGATGTCAGTGACACTGTTGTGGTCAACAGACATGTAGTCCACTGCTATCACACTGTGGGTACTATCTGTGAGGCAGTATGCATGGGAACTACCAATATAGTGGTTGTTGCCTAGCCAAGTGTGTTTGTGTATGATACGGGGGTGGAGAGTGGTCTCTTAGTAATAGAAGAGTTGCCTATATTGATCACTAATCCATACCATCACATTTAGGGCTGTGAATTGTCTACACCAACCTCTCCAGTGTTTGACATATGTTGCCTTGTAATGTGGATATTGTGAAATATACTAGGTCTTCAACATAGTAATTTAGCAAAACCCACCCCTCAATGGATCCTGTTAGTACAAAATCACACCAACCCCCATAGAGGATACTATTGACAGACACACACATGCTTGCCAGTACTGAGATTCAAACCCCTACCTAGCTATGTATTGCTACTACAGTGTACCACATTTATTGTGCAACATGGAGCTTATAGAATGGATGTTGTCCCAAGGTACTTCTAAGGTGAAGAACATCACCAGCCCTTGTAAATACTGGCATTTGGAGATGTAGTGGGTGAGAGATTCCAAGAAATATTTTACCTTACACACACATTTACATTTGGCAGGGGTGAGGTACAAACCTCTATCTAACAATCTTTTTGGACCATTATGTTAACCATTAACCACATGCACCACTGACCTTATATGGTTTAGGGTTGGCAACAGGTACTTCTAAGATGGATGATATCTGTAGGATTAATAAAGTCAGACACTGAGATGTGTACTGGGGCCATAATCTTTGAGGTACAGACATACATATGTATACACACAAACACTTGCCAGTGGTGAGATTCAAACCCATACCTATGTAGTTATTGCTACTACATTGTTCTGCATTTATCACACATGCCATGGAGCTTACATGTTGGAGAGTTGTGCCAAGATATCTTTGAAGGTGAGTGACATCAGCAGCAGTGGCAAATGAGGGGTAAGAGAAGTGTTGTAAGTGTGAATTACCACAAAATCATGTGTCTACAAGGATACACACACTCTCTCACAGAAGCACTCACATTAACACAGTTGCCAGGAGCAGGATTGGAACTCCTACCTAACTAGTATGCTACACTATAGCATTATGCAGTTATCACATGCACCACAGAGCTTATATGCTGGAAAGCTGTCCAAAGGTATCTTTGAAGGTAAGTCACATCAGTAGCAGTGCAAAAGGAGGGGCACAGGAAGTGTTTTAAGAGTGAATGACCACAAAATCAAGTTTCAACAAGGATACACACACTCTCTCACACAAACACTTACAGTTGCCAGGATCAGGATTAGAACTCTTACCTAGCTAGTTGATTACACTACAGTATTACACAGTTATTGCATGCACCATGGAGCTTATATGTTGGAAAGCTGTCCAAAGGTATCTTTGAAAGTGAGTCACATCAGCAGCAGTGCTAAACGAGGGGTATGTTAAGTCTTTTAAGTGTGAATGACCACAAACTCAGGCTTCTACAAGGATACACACACTCTCACATTTACACAGTTGCCAAGAGCAGGATTGGAACTCCTACCTAACTAGGAAGCAAACAACAGATGCTGCTTGCTGCTAACCAACCAACCAAAAAAAAAAAAAAAAAAGGCTGCTGCTAAAGCGGAGGAAGCGGAGGAATTTATTGACACCAAAAAAAACAAAATAACAAAAAATAATGATAGAAAAAAAAAAATAACATGCTCTTCTAAATCCACCAAATGCTGCGTTTTTTTTTCGTATATGACTTTCATCAGACACTCTACCTTCATGATACACTTGTTTAAATACTAAACAATTAAATTAATTCAAACACACACCAATCAAGTTTAGTCATTATATTTATTATTATTCATTAAATATATACTTTTTATTCCACTAAAAAAAAACTTTTTATATGTTAAAAAAAAAAAAAAATATAATTAAAAAAAATGCACTTATAATAATATATAAAATACTATAAAAAACTATTTATATATAAATTTAATTCCATATAAAATGAATATATACATTGCATATTATAAAATCCTCAGATTGTTGTTTTTCATGAATTTTGTGATAGAACATAAATTTAAGTAATGGAGTTATAGTTAAATAATCATTAATCTATACCTGCCTTTTTTTAGGATGTCCTCTCCATGGACCACCTTGTCTGGTGGTATTATTTGGTCCAACACAAAAAAAACTACTTTTTGCATTTGGGCATATAATACTGTGTTTGTAAAGTGCATTAGTGCTTTTGTTCTTCAGAATGTCTACCTAACTAGCTTGCTACACTATAGCATTATACAGTTATTACATGTGCCACGGAGCTTATATGCTGGAAAGCTGTCAGGTAGTATGGTGAAAAGATTTTGCTGTTGATTGTGTTGGCAGTGCTGTAAATTGCATTGTTATGGGTTGGAAGAGTAAGGTAAGAAGATAAATACAATGTGTGCCTTTTTACAGTTAGGGGGTGTCATTATATAAACTAGTATTGATAATGTAGTTGCACCCCGGGAGGGGATAAATATCCTTTCTTGTTAACGTTGAGGGCCTTTTTACTTATTTAACATGAGGTGTAGTATTCTGGGATGGGACATGAGTGCATAGTTTACATAATGTTTTTCTTCTTTGATTACGTAAAATTGTCAACTCTAATTTTAGGAGTTATAGTGTGCCTTAAGCTTGCTGATTTCGGTTGGAAATTCAGATCTTCATAGCCATAGTGAAGGATTCCTTTGAACGTCTTATCTATATACGTGGGGACACTTTATTTTCATACAACGTTAGTACTTTTAGCATTAAAAGTTGACGAAACAAGAGATTTATTTAAAGTGCATTTTTCAGAAGTAAAAAGTCCGTAATTGTATCTGTTAATCATTAAAGTACAATCCACCCCATTTTATCCCAATAGTTTATTATAGTGTAATAAACCCAGAGATGTACAGCAGCAAAATGCAGTATAACCTGTACAGCTAGTAGCTGATGATAAAGAAAATACAGCTCAAATGAATATATATTTTTAACGTCCTGGCACAAGAAATCCAGACAAAACCAACAATAATGGGGAGATAAAGGCAAACATAGGGACATATTTTAAGTATTGCTAATATAAACTAGAAAGTTGCTAGAATTATACAGTTTGTGTTGGTGTGCATTTAACGAAGGCAATGAAGTCTGAAACTCAAATGTGTGTCATTATGTACCGATTTCAATTCTCCCTGATTTGCCAGAAAACCACAAATGTTATGAGAAACGCACCCAAAATGTGATTGTGACAATTGGGTTGCCAGCCTAGTCAAATAGATTTTGATATATAATTCTGGCATTTGTAAATAAATGTAAAATACAGGCATGTTTTCTTGAGTGTAAAAGAACACTGTGAAATGTGGAACTGAAAAACACAGCATCAATGGGACCAGACGGTGTCCCAGGCTGCGTCCTACGTGAACTCCAAGAAGAGCTAAACCCAAACATAAAACTACTGTTCAGCCTCAGCCTTACTACAGGATAGGTCCCCAAAGAGTGGCGTACAGCAACAGTGGTCCCTCTCCATAAAGGTGGTGCCTCAACGGATCCTGGAAACTATCGCCCCATAAGCCTGACTAGCTTGGTCTGCAAAGCTATGGAAAGGATCATCATGGACCTCATAAATAAAGATATTGGGGACCTACAGACACTGGATCCTACCCAGTTTGGCTTTGTTAAGGGCAGATCCTGCCTCTTAAACCTGGTTGATTTCTTTGAAACGGTCACCAAGGCCATTGACGAGGGGAAGGTGATCCACACAGCCTACCTGGACCTCGCAAAAGCCTTCGATACAATACCCCACTCGAGCATTATAGATAAGCTCACCAGCTTAAATATAAACCCCTGTGTCACTAGATGGATTGCAAACTGGCTCAGGGACAGAACCCACATGGTTAGAATTGCTGGAGCCATGTCAGACTCCAAACCAGTTACAAGTGGTGTCCCACAAGACTCAGTCCTGGGACCTCTCTTGTTCGGTATATATTTCTCGGAGGTACAGGCCAACACGGAAGGACTGTGGCTGACCAAGTTTGCAGATGACTGCAAACTGGGCGCCATAATCGACTCTCCAGCCGACACAAGCATCCTCCAAAGGGCCTCATAGAAACAGACAACTGGTGCCAGAGCCATGGCCTCAAGCTAAATGCCAAAAAGTGTATAGTCATCCCCTTTGGCAAAAACAAAGTGCCCACAAATTACCACATAGGTGGTAATCCATTAAGTACAGAAGAAGTAATTAGGGACCTGGGGACCCAAGTTGATAGCAATCTCTCATTTGACAACCACGTGGCCAAAGTGGTTAGAAAATATTTTATATAGCCCACCTAATCATGAAGGGATTCACATCTAGATCAGGGGAGGTCATTGTGCCTCTTTACTCATCCCTCATCAGGCCCATAATTCAGTACAATGCCCCTTTTGGGATGTACCTTACCAGACACCTGCAGCAACTGGAAAGACCCCAAAAGTACCTCACCAAGAGGATCAAAGGGCTCAAACAGATGCCATATGCTGCCCGGTTAAAGAAACTCCAGCTCTACTCAGTGGCATACCGCCTGTTCACAGGCGATCTGTGCCTGACATATAAAGCCGTGTCCAACCCGGAATTAATGGACATGCTGCACCTCAGAAAATCCAAATCCCATTGAGCTACGCGCTTGAGAGACTTGAACCTCAGCACTGAAATAAATAGGACATGCTGGAGGGACAGATTCATAACCCAGAGGCTCCCTTCACTCTGGAATAAAATCCCAGTCCAGGTTAGGCAGAGTCCCTCATTGACTCTCTTCAAGAGGAATCTTGATGAGTGGATGGGAGATGGTAGGTTTACCCCGGGTATCACTTCTGTGTCACTGTTAGACAGAGGCACAGTATACTAACCTCGAAAAAGGGCATAGCAAAATAAATTTAAAATGGGTGGCGAAAGCCAAACACATTCTGGCTAGGCTTATATATGCCCTAGGGCAGATAGCCTAGTATGAACCTATGAACCTATGAACCTATAAAGGTATCTTTGAATGTAAGTCACATCAGCAGCATTACTAAAGGAGGGGGTACAGGAAGCATTTTAAGTGTGAATGACCACAAAATCAAGTCTTTAAAAGGGTGCACACAGTCTCTCACACAAACATGTGCATTCACACAGTTGCCAGGATCAGGATTGGAATTCCTACCTAACTAGTTTGCTACACTATAGTATTATGCAGTTATTGCATGCACCACAGAGCTTACATGTCTGAGAGCTGTCCAAAGGTATCTTTGAAGGTGAGTCACATCAGCAGAGCTAAAGTAAGGGTCCAGGAAGTGTTTTAAGTGCAAATGACCACAAAATCGGTTTTCTACAAGGATACACACACTCTCTCATGCAAACACACATTTACACAGTTTCCAGGACCAAGATTAGAACTCTTACCTAGCTAGTTGATTACACTACAGTATTACACAGTTACTGCATGCACCATGGAGCTTACATGTTGGAAAGCTGTCCAAAGGTATCTTTGAAGGTGAGTCACATCGGCAGCAATGACTAAGGAGGGCTATGTGAAGTGTTTTAAGTGTGAATGCCCACAAATTCAGGTTTCTACAAGGATACAGACACTCTCTCACACACTCACATTTTCACAGTTGCCAGGATCGGAACTCCTACCTAACTAGTTTGCTACATTATAGTATTACACAGTTATTGCAGGCAGCATGAAGCTTATATGTTAGAGAGCTGTTGAAAGGTATCTTTGAAGGTGAGTCACATAAGCAGCAGTGCTAAAGGAGGAGTCCGGGAAGTGTTTAAATGTGAATGACCACAAAATCAGGTTTTTACAAGGATACACACACTCTCACATTTACACAACTGCAAAAAATGAAGATTAGAACTCCTACCTAACTAGTTTGCTACCCTATAGTATTATGCAGTTATCACATGTGCCACAGAGCTTAGATGTTGGAGAACTGCCCAAAGGTATCTTTGAAGGTGAGTCACATCAGCAGCAGCGCTAAAAGAGGGGTAAGGAGAGAGTAGTAAGTGTGAATGTCCACCAAATCAGGTATCATCAAAGACACACACACACTCTCACACAAACACACACAGTTTCAGTGTTGCCATATCTGGGATTATAACTTCTACTCAACTAGCATGTTACACTATGGTATTAAACAGTTATTGCAAGTGCCACTGAATTTATATGCTGAAGTGTTGTCCAAAGGTATCGTTGAAGGTGAGTGACATCAGCAGCAGTGCTAAAGGAAGCGTAAGGGAAGTGTAGTAAGTGTGAATGCCCACAAAATCAGGTGTCAACAAAGACACACACATACAATCACACACATTACCACAGTTGCCAGAACCAGGTTTAGAACTCCTACCTAATGAGTTTGCTACACTACAGTATTACGGAAGTATCACGAGAGCCACGTAGCTTATAAGCCTGAGACTTGGCCAAACATACAATCACACACACACACACACACACACACACACACACACACACACACACACACACACACACACACACACACACACACACACACACACACACACACCCCTAAATAGTTTGCTACACTACAGTATTACACAGTTATCGCAAGCACCACAAAGCTTATAGGGATGAGGGGATGAGATGTCGACAATGGTTTATTGCAAGGTGACTGACATTAGCAGGATTGCTAACATGGGCAATGGGATGTGCAGTGTGTGTGAATGGGCCATAAATCATTCCTCTGGAAACACCCACACACTCAGTAACACACTTTACATTTGACAGGACTGAGTATACAAATGCTACATGAATACTGATTTTGTACTATTGTGTTACACAGTTATCACAAGCACCACAGACACTATAGGGCTGAGGGCAACCAAAAGGAATGTTTACAGTGATTGACATCAGCACATCATGTGATATCAGCCAATTGGATATGTAGTGGTTGGTACAGACCTCATAATGGAATTCTTTCTGTCACTGTCTGTCTCTCTCTTCCCCACATCTGTGTGTGTGTATGTTTGACATACAATAGTCTGTTGGCCTTTGATATGTGTGAGTATTCCTATCCAATGTGTGTGTGAAACATAAATGGTGCAGAATTTGTGTGTGCGCACAGATATCTGCGAATGACAGATATGCATAGTCCACTGTGTTGTCAGACATGGGCTTCATTTCTCTAAGTGTAATAGCATGCCCAGTATGACCTTCAGTATTGAGTGTGTGAAGCCATTCCAGGTAGGGTTGTATTCCAGTCCAGGGTTTGGTGTTCTACACCTACAGCTAGCAACCTGTTTCTGCAGGATATCTGTAGATAGGTTGACAATATGGAGTCACAATGTGCGACAGATAGGCGATACTGTAACTATTGCAGTATGTGCTGCTTGTGTTACATGGTTGGTGTTAGCAGAGATATTCAGACGTGTACTGTTTTAAACTGTGATGTATTATGTCATCAACTACTGACAGATATAATTATTTGCTCACAGTTATTTCCTGGGAAATAAAGATGAACGAAGTTGAGTATTGTGGTCTACAGCCCATTCTTGCATACACCTGTCATTCTGGAGGGATAGCTGCAGACATTTGGTGATGGGTCTGTGTAAATGGTCCAGCACTATGATACTATGGTGGCTGAATATCCCCTTCTTGTACATATATCGACTTAACAGAATGGCTATATCCTGCCGTGGCCATACCTCTCAGATGTACAGATTCACCCAGGTTACCCAGAGACAGGGCTCATAAATCTGGTCAGTTCCTCTTCACATTGTGCTTTATGAGCAGGTTTGTAGCCACCCATTACTGGGTTTGCAGGCAGGGGTAGTATGGGCACACATCAGGGTTTCAGACTTCACATACTCCATGACGTTCATGCTTCTACACCCCCCACTCTGTTATTCTATCCTCTTCCTAACATTATGAGAGCGATATCTGAGAAATATCCCTATAGTTGGCCCTTCATCCCAGTGGTATTTATGGATTGGTCCACAGTTCATGCAGTAGGACATGGGGGGCATGCTACTGGGATTTGTCAACATGGCCTTGCATTTCTGTTCTGTTGACTGTGTTAGGTTATTAGTTGGGACCCCAAGAGATACCATACATTGGCACTAGGGGTGAGGTACAGGCCTTTGACAGAGGACTGTAGGCTATTTGGTAGTGGTGCAGGCCATCTGTAGAAAGCCAGTGCATTCTGTCACTCCTACATTCCCAGGTTGTGCACCAGTGGATTCCCCTGGGGTGACAGGGTAAGTGTGCGAGGTATTAATGGCAATAGTTCCTGTCCATATTGATTCATTGGTCTGGATGCAGGTAGGTTGCTACTTACAGCTAGGGACACACCTGTGTAGGACACCTCTCCAGCATGCTGCTTTCTGTGGGTATTCCCATACAGAAGTGGGGTCATACTGTACTCATTTCCAACAGAAAGGATGTGACCTGTGATAAACCTGTGGCTGATGGTGGGTTGAGTTTAGTGGATGTGTGATATGGAAGCTACTTGCAGCTGACTCACAGATATAGCTGGGACATTCCCCTTATGCTGCTTTGTGCGGGGACATAGGCAGTCTCTCATTACTTCATAACTGTGCCTTTTGTGGTCTGCCAGTGATTGGCCAGACTTTCCATACTACATGGAGAACTAATGTGCTGCTAACCTGTATGTACAATTCCAAAGTTGTGTGCAGTTGATAGTTACATTTTATGCACTCTGTCTAGTGTACTTCCACCTGTGTACTGTGTGTATGTATGGGCCAAGATTCTTTGCATGTCCATCTTTCAGACAGTGACAGATATTGACATATGACCAGTGAGTATGGATGACTGCTGACATGGGTATTGCTGAAAAGCATTGTGATTGGCACTGCAGTTGTCAGAACATGGCCCTGTCAACTACAGTACTGCCCATAGGCCACCAAGACACAACCCTCTATGCCTACATTCTGACCACTTCCAGACAATATTAAACACACAGCAACATAACACACAGACCCCTGCATATTGTACACATGCAACAATATATCCTGTAGATTGGGCCAGCTTGGGTAATCTGTGCTCCACTGATATTACTCCTCACACTTACATGTTACTGCATTTCTACATAGGATTGTGGGGGGGGGGCACACCTGACAACTTTAAATATTTGCTATGACTGTACTGATATTTCAAGTAGTCTGTTGGCTTCCATTTCATATTGTATTCTGACATATCATGCAGACTGGATGCAAATCTGTAGAGTACAGATCTTAGGTTTTTATTGACCTAACATTTCAGTTTCAAACTTCTTACCATTCAGAACTAACATACAACTGCCAGACCTGTTGTAGTCTGACTGTATAGGTCTGGAGGGGGGCTGTTAACCATTGCCATCAATTGGAGGCCTTAGCCCAGCCTTTCTTTATGGTCATCTACACCTGTCCTGCTGGCTGAGGCTGGTGGTGGATATGTGAGCCTCACTGACATGTATGTGTGTGTCCTATGGACACACGCTTGGGCCACCACATGTACTGAAGTGGGATTTGTCACCTTCTCTAGTCCTGCCTAGTATGTTGACACCAGTATTTGTTATGGATGCTGCTCATATAGGTGTCTAGTATCTGCTGCCAGCCCATTCAGCCATCCGATTCCCTTGCATATTCGCGTCCATACCATAGATACAACTATCAGAACATATTACTCCATTCAGTAATTGATAGGAAGAGTGACTTACCTTGTGGCTGGGCCAGTATTGAGGATGGTGCTGGAGGGCTAACTATGTCGGATGCACATAGAACACTCCCTATACATGGTAAAGCACAGGTAGTATCATGTTTGGCATTCCTTTTACTGTATGTGCGAGTCAGAGAGAGGTGTCATTCCCTGGGTCTCTACCATGTCAGTGTATGTGCTATACATTGCATCTTTGCCAAGGCCTGGCCATGCGGGGCACACCTTCTTCTGTCTACATGGGCAGGCTCAGGTAGTTCCTCCTCAGAGTCACTCTGTGCCTGTGATGGCCTTGGCAATGGTGGGGGGCTGTGTGGCCTTGCCCCGTGCTGTTCCTCCTGCAGCTGTTTCCGCAGGATCATATTGTGCAGCATGGCACTTACTATTAGCATTTGTGTACATGTAGCTAGAGAGTACTGCAAGGTTTCACCGGATATGTCCAGGCAGCCAAACTGTGACTTGAGCATCCCAAACACACTCTCTATTATGGTTCTGGTTTGTGCGTGTGCCTCATTATGGAGTTCTTGTTCAGGTGTGTGTGCATTTCTTAGGGGTGTCGTCCACCATGGTTCCAGTGTGTAGCCAGCATCCCCCACTAGGTGGCAATATGGGATGTCCCCACTGATAAATGACTGGTACAGCTGTGTCATATGCCAGATGTGGGAGTCGAGATAGCTTCCAGGGCTGTCAGCACACACATTCAAGATTATGCCCTAGGCATCGCACATGACCTGGCAGTTGATGGAGGGGAAGCCCTTGTGCTTTATGTAGACCCTACCCCACTTGCCGGGTGGTTCTTTGATGTTTATGGGCATGCAGTCTATAGTGCCCACTACCTCAGGGTATTCTGCTATTTGGTGGAAGAGATGCATATTGCTGGTCAATGCCTCACAGGTGTTGAGGAAATATATGTGCTCACCGGCATGTGCTGACATGGCATCCAGGAACTGGTGGAGTACCCTGGATGCTGATGCCTGTGAGATCCCCATGATATCCCCAGTTGCTCTTTGGAAGGTACCTATCTCTAGTATTTTTAAGCCTGCACATACCTTGGTATCCACTGGGATGGGTTCCACTTTGCTGGTTCTATGTGTGAGGTGGGGCTGGCACTGCTCAACAGTTTGCTGTAGAATGTCCCTGTCCACCCTATAACACTCCACTATCTCCAGCTCATGTAGCCCATGGTAGGTTACCCTGGGTCTGTAAACTGTTCTCCTCCTCCTCACTTTGGGATTGTCGTCAGCATTCACATCCTCACCACCCTCAGCCTCTTGCACATATTGATGTATGACAGTGACAGCAGGCCCTAACATTTTGTTAGCTTTGTCAGGTAAAATTTCTCCATCTGTGTATACCAGTGTTGCAGAGTTTGTGGGAAAAAACAGATTGAAATGTGTTTGCATACTTTATAGTAGTGTGCTGGGCTGCTGCCTGTGTAATTGGCTGATTCTGATACATTTGACCTGACAGCTATGCTAGTCCTCCTTGTTTGCCTTCCTACTGCTGTTTTCCCTTCCCATTGCCTTCCTGTTTAAGCCCTGAGGCATGCTGCACATACCCAGTGGTCAGATGTGAACAGAGCTGCTATTTCATGTTTTTTTTTTTTTGTTTAACATCCGGTGCGTGGTGCGCACACCTGTTTAGGCACTATAAACACTGCTAGGCAGCCTTAGACACACACCCTTCCTTAGCTTTGCATAGTTAAGGGAAAACACAGGCCACACAGCTCCAATAAGCTTAACACTCCAAAGGTAAGGCACTGGAATGTTCACCAGAATAAAATTCACTGTTTTATTGAGTGAGCATAATAATAAAAAGTGTAAAGCACATCCAGAACGCATTAACTGTATCACCACGTTTTCATCACAAAAACTTTTTCAGATGAGCATACCAACTTCTGAAACGCTTTTATATGCAGAAACATCCCCAATTAATCAATTAGAAACCTGTTATACTTTTAAAAACACAGTGCAAAAATACTATATACACAATGAAACACAATAAGTAAAGAAGTGCATAGAAAATGATTTGTTGGTCAAGCAGAAATCTTGTAAAACACATTACATTATTTACAATTTGTAAAAACTTGTAAACAGAAAATAAATATTTAAAAGTTTAAAACCCTTATAAAACCACATTTAAAACACCATTGTATAAGTCATACAAATTGTTGAACACCACCATCTACTGGACAGTCACTTAATTTAAAGTTTAGCTGACCTAAGCTTTAAGACTGGCTTCAATGAAACCATTTCATTTAAATCAGGATACCTAGTAGCTTCAAGAACTAGTTGCCAGTATAGTTCCCTGTATTCTAAGCATGTTTCTTTCTCAAGGGCCACCCGTAGGATCAATGGGCAATGTTTCAATTACATAAAGTTGAAAATCAGTTCCTGCATAATTCAGAGTATGTTTATATAGACAATTATTACTGTTCATCTTTCTTATATCGTACCTGTGTTCATACATTCAAGACTTTAATTTTATCTTAGTTTTGCCTATATAGAATGCTTCACATTTGTCACACAAGGCTAAATAAATAAAACCATTAGTATTACAATTAGCGAAACCTTTTGTCTTAATAAGTCTGTCTCTACTTTCCAGATGAACCATCTCTCCAACCTTGACATAAGGGCATTGGACACAACAACCACATTTGCATGTGCCCCTTTCATTAGAAAGGTGAACACCTGTCCTAGGGTACCATTCTCCAAAATGTTCTTAATACAGTGTCCCCTTCTGTAAATACACTTAAAAGGCTTATCAAATAGATACTGCAGGTCTGATGTACTAGCAAATCTGTTCCATTCTCTTTCTATAATATTTCTGGCCAACCCAGCATCCCTGTTATAGGTAATAACCAAAGCACTGTTGTACCCATCATCACCTGACCTCTCCGATGTTTGAATATTTTCAAGGTCCTGCTTGTCACTCCCGGAAATGGGGGCAAACCTCAATTTTCTTGCTTCCAAAACATCTTTGTAAAATTCCACTAAGAGCTTTTCTGGGTAGCCCCTAGCCCTGAACAAATCCATAAAGTAAGTGATTTCATTAATAAAATCATTGTCATCTGAGGTCATTCTAGATATTCGAACAAATTGACCCTTTACTACCCTTTCTTCTGGTGATATTTATCTAGCACCACAGAATGTTTAAGATTTAACTATGAAATCAATTCTGATGAGATGAGATACTTGGACCTCCATATCAGTAAGGTTGGAGGGAATTTCAAAACTAGAGTTTATAGAAAAGTAACATTTTCAAACTCTTACCTATATTGTACCAGTGTGCACCCACATCACCAGAAGAAAGGATAGTAAAGTGTGAATTTGTTCGAATATCTAAAATGAACTCAGATTACACTGATTTTATTAATGAAATCGCTTACCTTATGGATTTGTTCAGGGCTAGGGGGTACCCAGAAAAGCTCCTAGTGGAAGTATACAATGAAGGTTTGAAAGGAAGAAAATCTAGGTTTGCCCCCATTTTCGGGAGTGACAAGCAGGACCTTGAAAATATTCAAACATCGGAGAGGTCAGGTGATGATGGGTACAACAGTGCTCTGGTTATTACCTATGACGGGGATGCTGGATTGGCCAGAAATATTATAGAAAGAGTATGGAACAGATTTGCTAGTACAGCAGACCTGCAGTATATTTACAGAAGAGGATGCTATATTAAGAACATTTTGGAGAATGGTACCCCTAGGACAGGGGTTCACCTTTCTAATAAAATGGGCACATACAAATATGGTTGTTGTGTCCAATGCCCTTATGTCAAAGTTGGAGAGATGGTTCATCTGAAAAGTAGAGACAGACTTATTAAGGCAAGAGGTTTTGCTAATTGCAATACTAATGGCATTATTTATTTATTTAGCCTTGTGTGACAAATGTGAAGCATTCTATATAGGCAAAACTAAGAGAAAATTAAAGTCTAGAACGTATGAACACAGGTGCGATATAAGAAAGATGAACAGTAATAATTCCCTATATAAACATACTTTGAATTGTGCAGGAGCTGATTTTCATTTTTATGTAATTGAAACATTGCCCATTGATCCTAGGGGTGGCCCTTGGGAAAGAAACACGCTTAGAATACAGGGAACTGTACTGGCAACTAGTTCTTGAAGCTACTAGGTATCCTGGTTTAAATGAAATGGTTTCAAAGCTTACCTGGAAGCTCTTCTTTTAGTTGGGTCTATATTACATGAACGAGCAATCAAAATGTCGAGTACAAGATACTCAATATACTTTGATCGACTGCTCATGTAATCGGAACATCCAAATGTTGAAATTTGGAGTTCTGAAATGTTTTGGTCGGCCTTCCTGGTGAGTGAAGCATGTGACATAAACATGCTACACTGTCAGGAATGGCTTCGTAAGAGGCTGCTTTATTTAATATACCAACTCCAAGATCGCAGTACACTGGGGGAAGGGCAATTTCCCGGTAATCGCTTGCATGATTACTTGGAAATTGCCCTTTCCCCAATGTACAGTGATCTCAGAGTTGGTATATTTAGTTAGGAGAGGTGTGGGGGGCAAAGCCTCCCACATCTGGGGGTGTGGGGAGTGAAGCCTTCCACTTTGTTTTAAAAGTATGTGTGTTTGTGTAGGTGTTTGAGTGTTTGAGTGATGTGTGTGTGTAGGGGATTGTATGAATTGGTTGTATTTGCGTGTGTTGTATGTTGGAGTGGGACAAACAAAATCTTTCAATTTTGTTTTTTTTCAGTGTTTTTGGGTTTTGGTGACATGATTGAGCGATCAAAGTATGTCGATTATGTTGTACTCAGCATTTTGATCACTCGCTCATGTAATACAGACCCTTAAAGCTTAGGTCAGCTAAACTTTAAATTAAGTGACTGTCCAGCAGATGGTATTGTTTAACAATTTGTATGACTTATACAATAGTGTTTTAAATGTGGTTTTATAAGGGTTTTAAACTTTTAAATATTTATTTTCTGTTTACAAGTTTTTACAAATTGTAAATAATGTGTGTTTTACAAGATTTCTGCTTGACCAACAAATGATTTTCTATGCAATTCTTTACTTATTGTGCTTGTTTGTGTACATAGTATTTTTGCACTGTGTTTTTAAAAGTATAACACTTTGCTAATTGATTATTTGGGGGTGTTTCTGTATATAAAGGGGTTTCAGAAGTTGGTATGCTCATCTGAAGACGTTTTTGTGATGAAAATGCGGTGATACAGTTAATGCATTCTGGGTGTGCTTTATGCTTTTTTTATTATTGTGTGTGATCAATAAAACAGTGGATTTTATTCTGGTGAATCTTCCAGTGCCTTACTTTTGGTTATCAGTTTGCTTTTGGCACTTTTTTCCACTTTCTTTGTTTATGCATGACACACCCCCTTATGAGGTCATCCACCTCTTATAAAGTTGTGTTGCTGCACCTACATGGTTGGGTGCAAGCTAACACTGAGAGCAAATCTGTAATTCAGTATCAATCCCTTCATTTACATAAACCAGAATGCTAATTCATAGTTACCACACTCACACTGAGCCTTCTCCCTTAGCAACCACTATTTCCTGGTATTGCTATCTTATGCATGCCATTGACAATTATGGCAAAATGCTGATTTGGGTATAAAAGCTTATTTCCCCCTTTTTTTTCTTATTTTCATGGTGATCCCATTTGCTCACCGCTGCCCTATGCTTAAATGGCTGAGATCGGCCAAAAAAAAAAAACTTGTCTTTTATAAAATTTCAACTATTTTTCATGCCAATGGCCATATATTTGGCAATTGGCCTGCCTACTACATTGAATACATGCTTTCTTTTGAGCTGTCATGGCTCCGTTTTGTAATTTGCAGAAATGCATTCGGTTAGTAACCGAATACATTTCTGCAGGTTACACTATTCTTGCGCAGATGCCTGCCTGGTTCCTGGATTCCAATTCACCTCATTTGCATGGTTTTCACCAGAAAATGAGGTAATTAGCATATACCAGTGGTGTTCGTGCAGGAATAATGTAGGAGTGCTTGTGCACATCCCGGTTGCTTGTTCCTGGATCGCTCAGCAGCTATACTGCATGCAGCAGCTCTTGCACTATTCCTCCACTTCGTACAGAGCTTGCTGAAACCGGGGGTATATATTTATTGTGTCAGTATTAAGAGCAAGGGCTAGTAAATTATAGGCACTAGTACTTGAAGGTGTTTTGTTATCAATGTGTTTGTATATTTTTAAAAAATAAAAGTATTTTTTTCTTTAACATAAAAATATAAGATTTTAATACTTAATAGCTGGAGAGTTTAAGTAGATTTAATTTAGCAATTCATGGAAGGCATAGGGTTAATGTATTCAATATGTGGAACATATTTTTCTTGTAATATTGAGTTTAATTACTTAATAATGTTTTTCTGTTTAATTGCTCGATTCGTAAGGTAAATTGTCTTATATGAATGGCAGTATGTATTTAACAGATTTATGGGCACCAGCATTTTGTATTCTGATGAATTCCCCAGTTGATCTTAGATGAAGGAGCTCAATTTTTTAATTTGTATTTTTATTTCATTTTATTGAAGGAGTGGTTTTAACTGTTGAGACCCTATTTGTTTCCTTTAGCTGCATTATTTCTATTTTTGTTTTTTTGTTGACTAAAACACACTGCACCTGTTGTAATATTCGAGATGTCAAAGCTTACCTGGAAGCTCTTCTTGGGATGCAACACCTTGCGAGACAGCAAGGACATGCTTTACTGCACTCTCCTTGGAGATGTCTGGATCTCTAAGATTGGCCAGGAACTTTTAATTGGAGGTTAGTGATGGTTCCCTAGCAGGATTTCTCCAGGTAACCATTTGGTCAAGGACGACTTCAATTGCTCATCTCCTTGTAGATGTTATCATGTCAGTGGCCTGTGGACCACATGTCCTTATACTCTGCCATGGCCACCCATGGAATTGACATAATGAGTAATCTGCTGCCATATTCACATCCTATGGACCATATTTCTCTGTCCCCTTTCCAGGAGAAAAGCACCATGTTGCCAAAACCCATCAACTATGACTTGATTTTCTGCATTAGTGAAGGGGGGGTCTCCATGTATTGACACATCTGAGTGACATACTTGTAGGTGTCCTAAAAGACAATAGAAGTATAATACACATACGCATCACATCACTACAAAATCACTGATTCAAGATAAAACAGAAAGGGTAGCCAGTCAGTATTACCCACTGGAAAAGCATAAAACAGGCTAGAGTTGTGAAATACCAACAATAGGCAGGATGCAAAACAAGGAGAGTAATAACAGCAACATATGTTTGTGCCATAACAGTAACTCACCTTTGCCCCCCCCCCCACTAAAAGCACAGTCTACGTTTGATTTCACCATGCAACCTGCCATTCAGTTGTTTACCAGTTAATATCCTCACACATTTTAGGAGTAATGATATAGCATGGCTTACAAACTGCATGTCCCAGACTACTGGTTAGATAACTGATGAATGACCTGGAAACACAGAAAGGTAAGCTAGAGCTGTATATTTGTATGCAATAATCATAATAGGTTGTGTGATCACTATGTGCATTACATCCAAATACAATAATACATAGGTTCATAGATTTAAGTCTAGCCAATTAACACATGTGAGAATTAAATGCTGCACCTTGTGTCTGTAAGACAGATATTTTAACCATTTTGCCAACTTCCATCTGGTGGTTTATGGTTTGATATTAGTGTACATTTTGTTGCAGTTGGTTGTGTAATGAATGACTTCAGTTCTTTGCTGCAAAGCTGTTTGTGTGGCAAAGGGGGATAAAGCCATAAAGCTCCCATGTTTTCTGAAGGTGCATTGGAGTCAGAGTTGAAATCCAGTCCTATGTTGACATATGATATATGTACTAACATTTTCTTCTGTGTATGTCATAGATTGCTTTTCCTCATTTCAACTATTACTCCAGTTTTTCTTTTTTTTTCTTTTATACTGAATAATACTAAAACATGACAGAGAAAACACATTTTGCAAACAAATGAAGATGAGGTTGGATATTAATGAAACAGAACCTGTGAATTGTGGACTGCTTACTTGCATTTCCAACCTTGACTGACCTACACGTAACACTTTGCAAGTGTAACCTGACATACCCACCTGATGATGTAAGCAATCACAGTTTCCATTCCATAAACACAAACACTGAGGGAGTACCTACATGATGTGAACATCCCTACATGCATCCGACGTTTTGGGATTCAGCAATTATAATGGGTTCAGACCTCATGTGCATCTTCACCATGCTGACAGCCTTGAATCTACATGAAAAGACAACCATGTAGCCACAGATACTGAAGAGGAGCTGAATGTTGAACACAGAATGGAGGGTATTACATTTGTTTCTATTCTGAGCCATTGATCTAACATACCTCTGCACTGTACAGATTTTTGCAGGATGTCTAGTTTTTGACTCATATGTTTGGTCTATTCCTCATAAACATGTTTTTTTTTTTGGAGAGATCACTAGGATGATCTAAGGATTAAAGTCCCTAAATAATGACATGGTATTTGAGTTTCAGACTTCATAACCTTCATAAAATTAATTCTAACACAAATCCTGTTATTCTAGCAACTTTTAAGTTAATAGAGCAATATTTAAAACGTGTCCAGATTTCTTGTGCTGAGAGGTGAGAGGTATTGTGTAAGAGATCAAGCGGTACACAAAGCTGTTAACTGCTGCTGCTGCAAACCTCTTGTTCTATCAATTTTCTAAGTTTGCAAGAGCAATATTTAAAAAGTGACCCTATTTCTGGCCCTTTGTCCCCACATTATTGATGGCTTTCTCCAGAATTCTTGCTCTAAGTGGGTGAGAGCTATGCCATGTAGAGTAGTTCCATGACTGTATTTGAAAAGTTTGTGTATACAGATGGAACACCAACATGGAGTCTCCATGGTTGCTTTTTCTGTTGTTGAATTGTCCAGCCTGTTTCCCTGGTTGATTTGCATGTTATTCAGCTCCTTATGCAGCCGATTAGCATGCAATGGTGTTTAACTGGTGTCCACGGGGGCATGTGCCTCTACACAGCACATACTGAATTCAGATTTTGCCACGGCCATAAGCATGTCATAGCACAACACAAACACAGTCAAAAATGGCATAAGTCCTACCTTCCATTAAACATGACTCCTCCTACTGAATATTATTCTGCATGCATTGTTCCCTAAAATTCCAGTTACTTCTGTACAATTTGCTCATTCATTTTTCTAAGGATTCCACTTATAGTTCTTTTATCTCCTTTAC
This sequence comes from Protopterus annectens, assembly GCF_019279795.1. Taxonomy (NCBI): domain Eukaryota; kingdom Metazoa; phylum Chordata; order Ceratodontiformes; family Protopteridae; genus Protopterus; species Protopterus annectens. Next base: position 1,515,300,376 of record NC_056733.1, read on the forward strand.
AATATTTAGCAATTCACTTACAGTTTACTTAGACTTTAATGTCCATTTTCTAGTAATTGTTTTTTTGGCAGCCAGTATGTTGCACTTAATAATTTCTTACTATGTATAGATAATTCACATCTTGTCTTCCAGCTTAAAAGAATCATTCTACTAGTGCAGCCATTTGTTCACTCTGCATTTCTAACAGCATACTCTGCAGGAATTTTGTTTTATTTACTAACTCATTACACTCCCAAAAAAATGTTTTCTGTTACCTCTCACTTTTCTTGCACATCTTTATAATTTGCTATTTACTTGAAAATTTATATGAATTCTGTTTGGGGTATAAAATACCAGTATGAACACTTTATAACAAAAATCCTAACCCTTCTGGACTTGTTAGATACTTTATGGGCTATACAGATGTCCTCTGATTGTTCATTTGTATATAAGTAAAGAAAATGATATATTTAAGAAAAAGCAGACAAATCCATACATTTAAAAGATGCAAACATTAATATTCTGGTGCTACCGTATCATTGTAAACCTGCAATATTGGTTTAATAATATAATTAATGACTTTGGAAATGTTAGTACTTTTAATGGTATATTAGAATATGATGAAAAGTTGACACATTTGCCTCTAATTTTTTTCTTTACTATTTGCAGGTTAAGACTTCTAAGGGTTCAAGTTTGTTTGACATTATAAAATGCATAATCATCTGCATATACCTCTACTGCATTCAATAGCTTTATGCCATGGATACATTATAGAAGTGTATGCCACTTTTGTCATTGATAAGCAGTAATTACTAGAAAGACAACTTTATTTAAGGCATGTTTAATAAAGTTTTTAAGGCAACATTGTTAGAGATGTGTCTTTTGCCACTATATGTGTCAATTATTCTACACTAGTTTCCAATATGGAGATGCAATCACTACAATGTATTGGTTCATAAGTTTTTAATTGGAGCTCCCAGAGTCTTTTATTCTATTATCTTACAATTAAAGTTGTTTAATTTAGAAGGGATTATTTTCTGACAGATAAAACACATCAATAGATTTCAAATATGGTATCTAGTTTATATATATATATATATATATATATATATATATATATATATATATATATATATATATATATATATGTATACTTTTGTGGCATATAAAAGAAGCAATATATTTGTAAAGGTAAACAACTTTGAAATGTGATTATTAATTACAATGTTTGCATAGATATCTGATTTATTTTGCATACCAAATATATGTTATTACTTCATTTATCTTAAAAAGAGTTGCACTGTTTTAAAATTTCACATGAAGTCTATCATATCTAAATTGGTATTTATTTTAAAGTTCAAACAAAGGGTTTAGTTTTGGGTCACAAAATTTATGACAGACATCTTAAAGTTAATGTTTTATATTTTAACAGCTGCCATTGACAACTTGTCTAAATATATACCTAAAAGACAGCTGCTTATAGTAATTATAAGTGATACAGATTTAAATTTAATACTGCATTCAAGACAACTTTATTTAAGGCATGTTTAATAAAGTGATGGTGGTGCTGCGGTAGCATTGTCGCCTCACAGTTAGACGTTGCACGTTCGATTCTCAGTTAGAGCGTCTTCTGTGAGTCGACATGCGTGAATGGGCGTTCTTTCATTGAAGGTTGTGCATTAGGCCCGGCAAGCCAGCACGTAAAAATCTACTGCCAATCATAAGCGGACCAGAGTTCTGCTGTGGCGACCCCTAACCGGGAAAAGCCGGGTGACTGTATACATGCAACAAAGAGGCTAATAAACAAATAAGGCACATGATATAAATCTTCTTAGAAAATCCTAGTTTGCAACTAGGTGAGGATGTTATTACTCCCTTTTTGATATTCTAATGTAGCTAAAATTAATATTATACAATGACCCTCCATTAATATTCAAAAACGCGCACGCTGATTGGTCAGCATGCACGTTGTAAATCAGAGTTATAGTAATGGAAAAAGGTCCGGTCGCCCGGACTTTTTGCATTACTATAACTCTTTTTTTACAGCAATGGAGAACGCAAGATCTCCATTGCTTCACACTGTCTCGCTATGTTAAACTCCTTTAACATAGCAAGACAGTTTATAAAAAGCAACGGAGATCTTGCTTTCTCTGTTGCTTTTTTCAAAAATGTCTCGTTATGTTAAATGGGTTTAACATAGCGAGATAGCTTTAAAAAAAGCAATGGAGATTCTCTGTTGCTTTTTTTAAAGCTGTCTCGCTATGTTAAACCCATTTAACATAGCAAAATGGTTTGTAAAAAGCAATGGAGATCTTGCTTTCTCCATTGCTTTTGCCCACAGCTCTGATGTACTGCATAGGCATACGCATGCGCAGTACATCAGAACTGTCGCAGAATACCAGACAGCTGCGGAAGGGCAGCAAGGAGGCCTTATACAATGCCATTATTTAAGAAATGTAATTATTTATTTTCTTAAATAATGTCATTGTATAATAGCAATAACCTACTTCTGGGTGTGGGTAATGCTGGATTTACCCACGCTTGGCTTTGTTTGGCCACTTGGGCTTCGCCCTCGTGACCAAACCACACCAACCATGGGTAAATCCAGCATTACCCACACCCAGGCATGGGTTATTGCTATATCCACTCATATAGCACTTAAGAGAATCCCTGATTTTGAACTATATGCAAAAGTAATTGTATTCTAGCCTGTTGTTGGTTCTGTACAACACATACAATGGTAATTTTATTGAAGTAGAATGGATCATGCAGTAGACATTTGGGATTATTAATATTTAATAGTATAGCTGGCAATATAACTGGTGATTCATCACTTGCAAATCACTATTTTTAGTGAAAGGAAACAAGTTTTGATGTCTGTATTAAGGAATGTACGGATATCAGGATTAAATAGTCTGTTTATTTGTGGCTATACTTCTTAGAAATTCAGTATCTGTGATATCTCACTTTTTATCAAAGAGGTGATTGCTTTAAGCTTTCCAAGAGCATTCTAAGACTCTTAGCTATCTAGTAGTTTGCATAACTGAAGCTGAATTAAAACAGATTTAGATTAGTTTTTTTTGTTTGTTTGTATTTACTTGGCACCTAGAGCTTATCAACTGCATTTGTTTAAGATTATTACCTACATTTTAGTTAGCTATGTGTTATTGTTTTACTAATGTTGATAAGTACTGTTTAATTGTCTTGTTGACAAGATGCCGAGATGAGAATGATGGTTATATAATGTACCGTGTCCATTTTCTCTTGAATGAGGTTTCTGGATGACTGTGGTCGCCACATAAAAAAGTTATTGTTTTTGAAACTAGAACTCTGAGAAAACTGTTTCTATTATTCAGGCTCACTTAAAAAAAAAACTTAAATCATTAAGTTACAACTCAAGTGCATTGCTAATGCCTAGTTCAATTCTATTAGAATACAAAGCTTATATAAAGTTTATTATTCATTAAAACATTGGAGTAAAGCTGCTGTTTTATTGCTTAAAATAGCCTGGATCCTATGATACATATACTGTGGCATTTATTATTATTTTTTTTTCTAATGCGAATATGGTTTCAGAGCTTATCCATAGCAAACAACTTGCTATTTTTTTAATTCATTCCTTTGTTAACCAGGTAAGTCCACAAGTATCTCTTTTAAAGACGTTATCGAGGAACACTGCCTGGTTAAGTGACTTGCTCAGTCACACAGCTTGCACCCAGAAACTGAAGGAATCAAATCCATGATGATAGACTGAAGCTTGTTTATATTCTCGATACTCTGAGCTAAACTGCCAAACCAGACTAAATTACCTCACAGGACTGTTAACCATTAGCTCTTCAGAGACCTTGTCTTACAACTGTCTTAAGGATGTTGCATTATACAATCCTGCATTTTAATGATTACATACAGAATGATAAGTGTAAGTCAACCATATTGTTTCTTACCTAAAATAATGATTGTTATCACATTCACACAGTTATTCTATGCTACAAATTGAAACTCATCTTTATTTATGATGGTGTCATCTTGCCTTGCTAGTAGGAAAACACATCATGTTGTGAAGTTTTCTGCATTAATTGCAATAATATATGCCAACATACTCTAATCTCACCTGCATATTATTGGTACAAAGAATTGATTTCAACATACTGACAATAAAATATGGTTCCAGCTTCATGAAGATATAAGAAATGTTTTGTATCAAAAAAGATTAAAGTACGTCTTTCTTTTAAACAGATTGATCTTTAAACAAGCACAAACCTATGACTACATTTTCTTGCTTTCTATTATTTAGTTTCCTTTTATTTCAACTGGATAAACTTTAAACTGCATTAAATATGTTAGATAGCTGTTAAGAATAATAAGACTGCAGGGGGTGTAAATATGGCAAAAGTTAACAAATTAATACCCAGTGCTATAGTGTCTGTATCCTTTGGAATCATGACTTACAACTGTCTTCCACAGTTTGTCAGGTTGGTCTTCTTGCATACTTTAAGCCATGCTTCAGCATGGGCATAGTTTTTGATCTCAGAGAAAATTACAGTCATGCTGTTTTATTTGCACTGAGCAGATTAATTTATCTCCAATTATAAAAGGGTATAGAGGTGTTATTGATTTCAGTCTTTTATAATTGTTTTCTAGCATTCTACTAAGAAAGGATGCCCTTTAGGGCTTTTTCTGACTTCTTTTATTCTCCCATTTTTATTTAATCTCTTCTACATTATATTGTTTCTAAGATTTAAAGGCAGCATGCAGGACAGAAGCTGCTCTGCAGTGTAATGCTATCTGATGTTAGCCTGTGATGTTTATCTTCCATTTTATCAGAACACCTTTAGTTCTGTCTGCTTTTGCACAGATGATTGTCAGTGTTGAAGTGACACCCTGGCCTCATGTGTAAAATGGGGAAGAAGGAGTTGTGAATATATATATATATACACACACACACACACACACACACACACACACATACATATATATAATACTATGTGTTTGTGTGTTCTTTTTTGCTCATAATGAAAAAATGTATTTGTATGACTTTATATAACCCACATCTCTTACAGATTACTTTAACTGTTCTTCCATTCTTCAGTTAAACATTTTATTTCAGTTTTAATTATACACTTTCACTCTGATACCACATATTCCTTATTTCAATGTCATTAAAGTACAGCCCATTACATCTTTGTTATATCTCTTTAACAGGGCACCTGCATTTTATATAGAATATAGACTCATAACATTCATATCTTTAATTTTCTGGCTACTGCACAAATAAATTTGATGCATCTTAAAAGAGATATAATAACTATTTGTATCAGCCATTTATTGTCTCCATTTATTACATCATACATACATTGGAGTCAGTAACGTCACTTCAATGATATTAAATATCATTTTGTTTTTTCTCTTATAGATACAGCCCATCTATAAAAATATGTTTCTTTTTAATGTCCTCATAGCTCTCTCTCAACATACTGGCCTATGTTATGTGTCTGACCTTCTTAGACAATGCTGCACTGCAAACACTTTTCTCTCTCTATTGTTGTACCCTTCCATTACACTTAATCACCTCATCCAAGATCCATCTGCTTTGCAGGCATGAGCAGGGTTGCTTTTGCCACAGTGACCAGTGTCGGTGGCTCACATCAAGGAAGGACTACAGGATGTAACAGATGTATATCATACTTGTTTTAAGTTATCTTTCACTTTCAGATTATGCCAAAATGCTTACTCTGCATGTCCATCATTCCGCTGTTATTATCAGTGCAGCAAGAGGCATGCACCTTCTGTGCTTTTCTTCCTGTTTCATACATCCAAATGACCAAAACAAATTTTCAATTACCATGTTTACTTCCCTTTATTAATCTTGACAATTAAACCAGATTTAGCACAACTGTAAAAATGTTTCAATTACCATCATTGATGGGATTATACTCTGTGTCCCCTGTCATGCCAGCTGTCATCTCCCATTCATCATTTCTCTTGCCAAAACTTGCTTAATTATTATAATAACCTACGACCAGTTACATTCTAATAATATGCCATTATCTAAACCCCCTCAGTTTCTTTCACAATGGCTTTCATTGCATAAAATGCATCCATTCTGATGCCCTCACCATATGTATTGATTGTAACAGTTTCCACAAAGGTTACAAACATTCTATTTGTAATGCTTGCATATACACACTTTTTTGAAACAAATCTATTGGCTTATGCAATAAACAGTTTTATTCTTCTTTCTACTATAATGTTGACTCAGTAGTTGGTGTTCAACTAACAGGTGGGTATTAGTAATACTTACCATTGCTCTATTAAACATTTAGACCTAAAACTCATTGATTAAAACAGTATTTGTCTAAGAATTTGTTAACTGTTAATGCACTGACAGTTGAATCACACTAATTAAGCATTACTATCCATGTGAACTTGATATAAGTATGACATATATAATGAAATAACACTGCTGTGCCATAGGATATGTGCGTATTTAAAGAGGAACATAAAACAGAAATATAAACAATAAAATGTAACATGTAAAAGGACTGTACATTCTTCCACCAGTCTACTCTTCATTACTATTTCCATAGTACTAATGGGATTGTCCCATGTTACAGCCCCTAGCCTATGCTAGCTAACTATGCTAACTATTCCTGTACTTCACTAATGAAGAGAATATTTAAGCAATAACCAATTATGTTGGTGTGGTATATTAAGATTTAAAAAAAACACCAAAAGGCCAGCATGATAGTTCCACAGTTTAATGTGAGGTAAAAAACAGAAAAAATGTCCAACTCAAAGTGACTCTCAGTAACTCAAACTAGTTTCGGCACACGCCTTCTTCAGTGAGTGTAAAAATGCAGACATGTGGACCACAACCAGACGTCAATATATATTACTACTAACCAATAGGAAAAGAATCAATTTGATTCAGGCTCATAATACAAAAGTAAATCAACACAGTAGAATTAAAGAATATACATCCATGACACATGGTTGTATATATATACATTTAAACAGAATAATAATTCCAATAAAATGTACAAGATGATAAAAATGGCAAAAATGTATAGAAATATATGACAATATAAATTGTATCTACATCTTACAATAATCTGGAATCAATATTCCTAATAAGATTATATATCCATAGCCACCAAAAAATAAATATTAATGGTGTATTTATAACAAGATCAATCTAAGTATGTTATACTATATGTCCAAACCATGATACAATGACTGTCATATATTGATAGATCATAAATGGTCATTCAGACCAGGTGGAAATAATGCACCAAGATGTGTAATCCAGTATTTTTCTTTGTGACTTAATATTCCTTGTCAACCTGTTTGGTTGTGTCTATTTCCAGTGATTTTATCTATAATGGTAAACATAAATTTGGCACTTGGATGTTTAATGGTATGTAAATATAGAGCATTGGACAGTTTGTGATTACGAATATCACTCCGATGTTCCCCAATTCTGATTCTCAATGAACGTGATGTTTTGCCAACATAGAATGATTTACATTGGCATGTTGCCAAGTAAATAACCCAACTAGTGGAACAATTACCAAAGACTCTAACATCATATACTTTGCTAGTATTAGAACTTGTAAATTGTTTTAACTGGTTAACTTGAGCACATGAAATACAGTGTCCACATCGAAATGTTCCTAATAATTCATCCCCCGTAATGGTAAGTTGTTTATATTTCTCTCCACCACTTTCCCCCTGCTTATAATGGGAAAATAATGTCCCCAGTGTTTTACCTCGCCTAAATGAAAACGAGCACTGGTTGTCCAGGATACCCCTCAAAAATTCATTGGCTAACAGGATATTCCAATTATTATTCACTGCTTGCCTAACTGTTTTATGATTTTTGCCCAAAGTGGTGATGAGTCTGATGTTTTCACAATTAGTATGTTTACTTTTCTCCCTATATTCCAACAATGCATTCCTTTCCTGCCTGTCCGACCAAATTCTGGCAGATTCAATATCAAAAATGGAGTAACCTCTATCCAAAAATCTGGATTGTAAATCAGCCATCACATATGTGTAATACTCATGAGAAGAATTGATTCTCCGTATTCTCAAGTATTGAGATTTAGGAATGTTGCGGATGGTGTGACGTGGATGCATGCTGGTTGCATGTAACAAAGTGTTGAACTGGGGATATTTCCAATGGATTTTGGTGTTAAGTGTATGGTCACTGTTGCGATATACAGTGACATCCAAAAAGTCAATTTTGTCCCTATGTGATGTAATAGAGAATTCGATCCCCCAAATATTGTTGTTAAGATATTCCAAAAATTCTTGGAGATAATCTGCATCAGCACGCCACACCATCCAGCAATCATCTAAGTATCTTCTCCATATGTCCATTTCTACCAGGTATATGTTGTGTAGGGGATTGTATATAAGGCATTCCTCTAGGTAGGCCATAAAAAGATCTGCGTAAATTGGGGCAAAAGAAGCCCCCATGGCCGTACCCTGCAGTTGCCAATAACAATCCCCTTGGAAATAGAACACATTTTTGGTAAGGACATGTTCAGTCAAGCAGATAAGCAGAGTGTTAAAGCCTGGAGGATATAATTCAGCCTTGGTGAGCCAATGTTCCAAAGCTTGAAGCCCTGCCCAATGTGGTATGCTGGTATAAAGAGATTTTACATCCAATGTACACATCAACCATTCGGGCTCAAGCTGAGTATCCTCAATGATTTTCAAGAATTGTGTTGTATCCTGGATTCTAACCCTGACTAATGGTAGTAAAGGTTTGTGGAATTGAGTTAAGAATGCAGAGAGTGGATCAGTAAGTGAGCCATGGCCAGAAACAATTGGCCTTCCTGGGGGATGTGTAATAGATTTATGTATTTTAGGAAGCAAATATAAAATTTGTTTGTCTGGGTCTTTGACCCGAAGATGTTGTACAGTTTTTTGAGTAATGATACCCTCATCCAATGCAGTTTGTAAGAATGAATCAATCTCTTGTTTAAATTTACTAGTGGGATCAATACCCATGTACATATAACAATAACCATCCGACAGTTGTCGTAAACCCTCATTAACATAGTAGTCCATGTTCAAAATGACCATTGCTCCACCCTTGTCTGCTTGAAGAATAGCTATATTGTGATTGGCTCTAAGTTCTGATAGTGCCACCCTTTCCGCAGTGGTGATGTTATCTACACTAATTTGACCTTCCAAAAGGTGGAAGTGTAAATCTTTCAACACAGCCTGTTGAAAAATGGCTACATTTTTATTCATAGGGGGCTGAAAGGTGGATTTATGAAATGTAAAGTCAGTAGATCTTTGAGTACTAGAACTATCCTGTTCAGAAAAAAACAGTTTAAGATTAAGTCTACGACAAAAGTCAATAACATCTAATGAGATTTGATATTCATCAGAGAAAAAACTGGGAACAAAGTTTAATCCTTTATTCAAAACTTGCTGCTGATCATCTGTAACAACATGATCAGATAGATTCAGGACATTTTTAAAATCAGTAGTTGTTACTTCAGCAGAGCTTGTATTAATCCTGTCATGGAATCTGTGGATATATTTGTTTCTATGTTTCCTCCCCCCTCTGGGTTGCCTCCCATACCTAAAGGGTGTTGGGTATTAGTTTTCTTTTTGAGTGGTGAGTTGGCTGTTGTTCCACATTCACTGTCAGTGTAAGTTGACTCCTCCCCTGAGGTACTGGTGTGAAATTGGTCTCTGTTTTTTAATATAGACCTGGGTCTTTTTCTGGTCCTACCTTTATTCACATTAGGGACATTATCTTGAAATCTCACAGTTCTCTGTGTTTGGAAAGGATGTCCCTTATCATAATCATTAATATCTCTATTGAATTTCTTAATTTTTCTATCTTTAATAGTCTTATCATACATAGTCAGTTCCTTGGACAACCTGTCCAAAGATTCCAAATACTTAGGGCTGGATTGATATTTCTTACATTCATTACCAAGATCTTTCACTTCAGATAGGCAAAGGTCTATTGTTCTTTCATAGTAGGAGGCTAAAAGTTTTACAAAAACCATTGAGCCCTCTCTGAGTGCTGCATCCCATTCGAATTCTCTATTACATCACATAGGGACAAAATTGACTTTTTGGATGTCACTGTATATCGCAACTGTGACCATACACTTAACACCAAAATCCATCGGAAATATCCCCAGTTCAACACTTTGTTACATGCAACCAGCATGCATCCACGTCACACCATCCGCAACATTCCTAAATCTCAATACTTGAGAATACGGAGAATCAATTCTTCTCATGAGGATTACACATATGCGAAGGCTGATTTACAATCCAGATTTTTGGATAGAGGTTACTCCATTTTTGATATTGAATCTGCCAGAATTTGGTCGGACAGGCAGGAAAGGAATACATTGTTGGAATATAGGGAGAAAAGTAAACATACTAATTGTGAAAACATCAGACTCATCACCACTTTGGGCAAAAATCATAAAACAGTTAGGCAAGCAGTGAATAATAATTGGAATATCCTGTTAGCCAATGAATTTTTGAGGGGTATCCTGGACAACCAGTGCTCGTTTTCATTTAGGCGAGGTAAAACACTGGGGACATTGTTTTCCCATTATAAGCAGAGGGAAAGTGGTGGAGCGAAATATAAACAACTTACCATTACGGGGGATGAATTATTAGGAACTTTTCAATGTGGACACTGTATTTCATGTGCTCAAGTTAACCAGTTAAAACAATTTACAAGTTCTAATACTAGCAAAGTATATGATGTTAGAGTCTTTGGTAATTGTTCCACTAGTTGGGTTATTTACTTGGCAACATGCCAATGTAAATCATTCTATGTTGGCAAAACATCACGTTCATTGAGAATCAGAATTGGGGAACATCGGAGTGATATTCATAATCACAAACTGTCCAATGCTCTATATTTACATACCATTAAACATCCAAGTGCCAAATTTATGTTTACCATTATAGATAAAATCACTGGAAATAGACACAACCAAATAGGTTGGCAAGAAATATTAAGTCACTAAGAAAAATACTGGATTACACATCTTGGTGCATTATTTCCACCTGGTCTGAATGACCATTTATGATCTATCAATATATGACAGTCATTGTATCATGGTTTGGACATAAAGTATAACATACTTAGATTGATCTTGTTATTAATACACCTTTAATATTTATTTTTTGGTGGCTATGGATATATAATCTTATTAGGAATATTGATTCCAGATTATTGTAAGATGTAGATACAATTTATATTGTCATATATTTCTATACATTTTTGCCATTTTTATCATCTTGTACATTTTATTGGAATTATTATTCTGTTTAACTGTATATATATACATCCATGTGTCATGGATGTATATTCTTTAATTCTACTGTGTTGATTTACTTTTGTATTATGAGCCTGAATCAAATTGACTCTTTTCCTATTGGTTAGTAGTAATATATATTGACGTCTGGTTGTGGTCCACATGTCTGCATTTTTACACTCACTGACGAAGGCGTGTGCTGAAACTAGTTTGAGTTACTGAGAGTCACTTTGAGTTGGACATTTTTGTCTGTTTTTTACCTCACATTAAACTGTGGAACTATCATGCTGGCCTTTTGGTGTTTTTTCTGAAGTTTGGTTGGCCGTGCATGCCGTACGTGTGAGGACTTGTGTTTCGTTGTACTGTTTCCACTTCGCTGTTGGCATTCTTATTCCACTGTTGGCAGGAGAGGGCTCCTTCCCTGAGGTAGTTTATTGGACTCTTACCAGCATCATTTTGGATTCAGGACTGCTCATACTAACACGGTTTGTTTGAAGATTTGAAACTATTGTGACAAGTTACCATTTGGCAGTCAAGATCCATTGTGCATCGTGTTATATTCAGGACATCACTTTTTTATGGCCTATGCATTTGATATAACGCTTACAAGGTACTGCCATTTTTATGACATTGGCCCCGGTTTTTCTAGTCGGTTTAGCATTGCTAATTGGGAGCTATAAGTAATGCCGCATATTTCACGGGGCTTATTTAGAGATTGGGCTATGTGATTTGTGACTTTGATTTTTGGTCTTACGATTTGCAATACAACAGTGGTTGTTTTATCTACATAGCGTATCGAGGGTTTTCGTCACATATGATATATACGCTGGCACTATAGACAGGAGTGGATTATATGGCACCGAATTTTTGAACAAACTACATCTTTTGGATGGTCGCGGAGTCATTGAACAACTGTTTTTGGACTTTGGATGATTATCGACACATACCTGGAACTTTAAAGGATATTTTCCCTCTTCTGGTTTATGAGGGGAATTTATAACTTTTCTATATATTTTTTGGACATAAGTTATGGAATTTATCTGTTAACATATGGGTATATAACATATGGTTGAGCTTATTTACGTATCTTTACAAGTGCGTTTAGATTACATTGACTTTTAGGTCAGTGATATTTTGCTCGCTAGCAAGTCCTTATTGAAATTTAGTATTTCTGTTTAACTCAGGATTATTTCTATATGTGTTGATTTGTTTTGTATGTAATTATTTTTACATGAGGCTAAATATTGCATGACATGTTTATAAGCATTGGACTTTAACTATATGTTATCATTGTATTTTTATCCAGCTTGGACTACAAACCCTGTTGGTTATATGGGACATATACATTGACTTAGGTGTTTTGGGAATCAATACCTCAGCACCGGTCTTGGAATTATGTCTATATATATATAGAATTTTGGCTCAGACTCATTGGTAAAGGGAAATTGCTATAGGCATGTTATACACTTTAATAAGGGTCTTTTTTTGAATTTCCAGCTTTTTAGATTGTTATACATGTCAGTTCTTGCTATATTGTGTATATTTTTATATATACCATCTGTGATCATATAGTATTTGAACTTTGCATTTTTGCATGATTATTGCTGGTTACAACTATTCTACACATGGTTTGGTGTCATGACTATTGTGCTTGTGTTATCACTATTTGAGGTCACACTTTGTATGGATAGATTGGGGTAATTTCCCCATGGAATTGTTTCTAAAGTAGGACAAAAATATATACACTAAGATTTGAGGTTAGACCATTTTTTATCCCATGTTTTTGTGTTTTGACACATATTTACAAAAGGGATAATTACACTACATATGATTTAGATTTCCCCCCCAATATGGTGTTTACTGACCTAGAGTCATGTACACTTGTTTGTATACAAAAGATATTAGATTAGACTATACATGTAAGCTGATTCAGCAATATTTGTGAATTTTTTCTAACTTTAACTGATATTTGCCTTTTTGACACCATATTTGTGTCATTTTTAACTATACTAAGTTGGTTCATTTGTTTTTGGATCCAGACGTGGCATTTTTCTTATATTGACAATATTATTTTTCCCTTTTGTAGTTTGAATGACCTATTGTCTTTTTTGATACTGATCCATATATACCCGAATTTTTGGGTATATTATATATAGACACATATACTTATTGTATATTTTTCCAAGCAGATAGTCTTGATTGAACCATATGTTATACAACACCTGTGGATGTAGAAAGGGTTAACATCCATCTTCATTATATATGTTTTAGAACAAAATACCCTTTACATAGGGTACCTTGTGACAGCTGTTTCTATCATATGTGAAGCTATCTGATGATCCTCCATATTGTGACTAGTGTGGCTATTGGTTTGAAGCTGGTCCTGATACCATTTTGATTTTTTACCACTTATTGACTTTTGGGTTTAATATTCACTTAAGAGTTTCTGGTCCTGCCTTTATCACATTTCTCTTTTTGAATTATACATTTGACACTTTTGTAGGAAGTCTCTTGGACAACATGATCCCCATTATTATGGATTTAGATAAAATTTTGGATGGGTTGTGTGCTGATAGGGAAGATTTGGGCATTTTTGGTATTGACAATACCCCAAGCAGCAACTCTAACCAACTGGCCCCCAATCTAACAGATGACTGTGAAGTTTCCTTTTGAAATTTGGAGAAGGGATTGAAGGGCCTCAGGGCTAATATTTGGCATTTAAGGCTATTTAAAGCCTACCTTTACAAAAATATGGCACCAAGAGGACTACGTATAAAACGTCATCCCCTTGTAGGCAGATCTGAACAGAGGCTTACAGATGAATGGGATGCAGCACTCAGAGAGGGCTCAATGGTTTTTGTAAAAATTTTAGCCTCCTACTACGAAAGAACAATAGACCTTTGCCTATCTGAAGTGAAAGATCTTGGTAATGAATGTAAGAAATATCAATCCAGCCCTAAGTATTTGGAATCTTTGGACAGGTTGTCCAAGGAACTGACTATGTATGATAAGACTATTAAAGATAGAAAAGTTAAGAAATTCAATAGAGATATTAATGATTATGATAAGGGACATCCTTTCCAAACACAGAGAACTGTGAGATTTCAAGATAATGTCCCTAATGTGAATAAAGGTAGGACCAGAAAAAGACCCAGGTCTATATTAAAAAACAGAGACCAATTTCACACCAGTACCTCAGGGGAGGAGTCATCTTACACTGACAGTGAATGTGGAACAACAGCCAACTCACCACTCAAAAAGAAAACTAATACCCAACACCCTTTAGGTATGGGAGGCAACCCAGAGGGGGGAGGAAACATAGAAACAAATATATCCACAGATTCCATGACAGGATTAATACAAGCTCTGCTGAAGTAACAACTACTGATCTTAAAAATGTCCTGAATCTATCTGATCATGTTCTTACAGATGATCAGCAGCAAGTTTTGAATAAAGGATTAAACTTTGTTCCCAATTTTTTCTCTGATGAATATCAAATCTCATTAGATGTTACTGACTTTTGTCATAGACTTAATCTTAAACTGTTTTTTTCTGAACAGGATAGTTCTAGTACTCAAAGATCTACTGACTTTACATTTCATAAATCCACCTTTCAGCCCCCTATGAATAAAAATGTAGCCATTTTTCAACAGGCTGTGTTGAAAGATTTACACTTCCCCCTTTTTGAAGGTCAAATTAGTGTAGATAACATCACCACTGCGGAAAGGGTGGCACTATCAGAACTTAGAGCCAATCACAATATAGCTATTCTTCAAGCGGACAAGGGTGGAGCAGTGGTCAATTTGAACATGGACTACTATGTTAATGAGGGTTTACGACAACTGTCGGATGGTCATTGTTGTATGTACATGGGTATTGATCCCACTAGTAAATTTAAACAAGAGATTGATTCATTCTTACAAACTGCATTGGATGAGGGTATCATCACTCAAAAAACTGTACAACATCTTCAGGTCAAAGACCCAGACAAACAAATTTTATATTTGCTTCCTAAAATACATAAATCTATTACACATCCCCCAGGAAGGCCAATTGTTCCTGGCCATGGCTCACTTACTGAACCACTCTCTGCATTCTTAACTCAATTCCTCAAACCTTTACTACCATTAGTCAGGGTTAGAATCTAGGATACAACACAATTCTTGAAAATCATCGAGGATACTCAGCTTGAGCCCGAATGGTTGATGTGTACATTGGATGTAAAATCTCTTTATACCAGCATACCACATTGGGCAGGGCTTCAAGCTTTGGAACATTGACTCACCAAGGCTGAATTATATCCTCCAGGCTTTAACACTCTACTTATCTGCTTGACTGAACATGTCCTTACCAAAAATGTGTTCTATTTCCAAGGGGATTGTTATTGGCAACTGCAGAGTACGGCCATGAGGGCTTCTTTTGCCCCAATTTACGCAGATCTTTTTATGGCCTACCTAGAGGAATGCCTTATATACAATCCCCTACACAACATATACCTGGTAGAAATGGACATATGGAGAAGATACTTAGATGATTGCTGGATGGTGTGGCATGCTGATGCAGATTATCTCCAAGAATTTTTGGAATATCTTAACAACAATATTTGGGGGATCGAATTCTCTATTACATCACATAGGGACAAAATTGACTTTTTGGATGTCACTGTATATCGCAACAGTGACCATACACTTAACACCAAAATCCATCGGAAATATCCCCAGTTCAACACTTTGTTACATGCAATCAGCATGCATCCACGTCACACAATCCGCAACATTCCTAAATCTCAATACTTGAGAATATGGAGAATCAATTCTTCTCATGAGGATTACACATATGCGTAGGCTGATTTACAATCCAGATTTTTGGATAGAGGTTACTCCATTTTTGATATTGAATCTGCCAGAATTTGGTCGGACAGGCAGAAAAGGAATACATTGTTGGAATATAGGGAGAAAAGTAAACATACTAATTGTGAAAACATCAGACTCATCACCACTTTGGGCAAAAATCATAAAACAGTTAGGCAAGCAGTGAATAATAATTGGAATATCCTGTTAGCCAATGAGGGGTATCCTGGACAACCAGTGCTCGTTTTCATTTAGGCGAGGTAAAACACTGGGGACATTGTTTTCCCATTATAAGCAGAGGGAAAGTGGTGGAGCGAAATATAAACATCTTACCATTACGGGGGATGAATTATTAGGAACATTTCGATGTGGACACTGTATTTCATGTGCTCAAGTTAACCAGTTAAAACAATTTACAAGTTCTAATACTAGCAAAGTATATGATGTTAGAGTCTTTGGTAATTGTTCCACTAGTTGGGTTATTTACTTGGCAACATGCCAATGTAAATCATTCTATGTTGGCAAAACATCATGTTCATTGAGAATCAGAATTGGGGAACATTGGAGTGATATTCGTAATCACAAACTGTCCAATGCTCTATATTTACATACCATTAAACATCCAAGTGCCAAATTTATGTTTACCATTATAGATAAAATCACTGGAAATAGATACAACCAAACAGGTTGGCAAGGAATATTAAGTCACAAAGAAAAATACTGGATTACACATCTTGGTGCATTATTTCCACCTGGTCTGAATGACCATTTATGATCTATCAATATATGACAGTCATTGTATCATGGTTTGGACATATAGTATAACATACTTAGATTGATCTTGTTATAAATACACCTTTAATATTTATTTTTGGTGGCTATGGATATATAATCTTATTAGGAATATTGATTCCAGATTATTGTAAGATGTAGATACAATTTATATTGTCATATATTTCTATACATTTTTGCCATTTTTATCATCTTGTACATTTTATTGGAATTATTATTCTGTTTAAATGTATATATATACATCCATGTGTCATGGATGTATATTCTTTAATTCTACTGTGTTGATTTACTTTTGTATTATGAGCCTGAATCAAATTGACTCTTTTCCTATTGGTTAGTAGTAATATATATTGATGTCTGGTTGTGGTCCACATGTCTGCATTTTTACACTCACTGAAGAAGGCGTGTGCCGAAACTAGTTTGAGTTACTGAGAGTCACTTTGAGTTGGACATTTTTGTCCATTTTTTACCTCACATTAAACTGTGGAACTATCATGCTGGCCTTTTGGTGTTTTT
This sequence comes from Protopterus annectens, assembly GCF_019279795.1. NCBI lineage: Eukaryota > Metazoa > Chordata > Ceratodontiformes > Protopteridae > Protopterus > Protopterus annectens. The sequence goes on from NC_056733.1 coordinate 1,515,317,828, forward strand.
TCTGAAGTTTGGTTGGCCGTGCATGCCGTACGTGCGAGGACTTGTGTTTTGTATATTAAGATTTACCCATGGTTTATAGGTTCATAGGTTCATAGGTTCATACTAGGCTATCTGCCCAAGGGCATTTATAAGCCTAGCCCATAGTTATGTGGCTTTCGACACCCCTTTAGTTTGAATAAAAACTATGTCTATCATTTTTCTGTGCCTCTGTCAAGCAGTGACACTGAAGTAATCCCTGGGGTATATCTGCGATCTCCCATCCATTGGTCAAGATTCCTCTTTAACAAGGCCAGCGAGGTGCTCTGCCTCACATGTACCGGGATTTTGTTCCACAGCATAGGGAGTCTCTGGGTGATGAATCTGTCCCTCCAGCACCTTCTATTTATAACCGTGTCAAGGTTTAAGTCTCCCGCCCTTGTGGTTCTGAGGGATCTAGATTTTTGAGGTGAAGCATATTCATCAAATCTGGGTTTGACATGGCCTTATATGTCAGGCACAGGTCACCTCTGAGCAAGCGGTATGAGACTGAATAGAGCTGGAGTTCTTTCAGTCGGGCAGCAAAAGACATATTTTTGAGACCCTTTATCCTTTTGGTGAGGAACTTTTGGGGCCTTTCAAGCTGCAGCAGGTGTCTGGTCAGATACAGTCGAACGGGCATTGTACTCAATCATAGGTCTAATGAGTGATGAGTACAGGGGACAATGACCTCCCTTGATCTAGATGTGAATCCCTTCATGATCAGGTGGGCGATATAGAAGGTTTTCCTAACTACTTTAGCAACATGAGTGTCAAATGAAAGGCTACTGTCAACTTGGGTCCCCAGATCCCTGATGACTTTTCTGTGCTCAGTGGATTGCCACCTATATGGTAGCTAGGGGTAACCTTGTTTTTCCCAAAGGGTATGACTATGCATTTTTGGCATTTAACTTCAGGCCATGGCTCTGGCACCAGTTATCCGTTTCTGTGAGGCCCTTCTGGAGGATATCTGTGTCAGATGTGTTTTCGACTATGGCGCCCAGTTTGCAGTCATCTGCAAACTTTGTCAGCCATAACCCTCCTGTGTTTGCTTGTACTTCAGAAAAGTAGATGCTGAACAAGAGTGGACCCAGGACTGAGCCCTGTGGGACACCACTTGTGACAGGCTTTGAGTCTGACATGGCTCCAGCAACTCTGTCCCTGTGGGTTCTCTCACTTAGCCAGTTTGCAACCCATCTTGTGATGTATGGGTTTACATTCAAGCTGATGAGTTTTTCGATGATACCTGAGTGGGGTATTGTGTGAAGGCCTTTGCCAGGTCGAGGTAGGCTGTATGGACTGCCTTTCCCTCATCAATGGCCTTGGTGACTGTCTCGAAAAAGTCAACCACGTTTAAGAGGCAGGATCTGCTTTTGACAAAGCCAAACTGGGTTGGATCCAAAGTCTGCAAGTTCCCTATGTCTTTATTTATGAGTTCCATTATGATCCTCTCCATGGCTTTGCAGATAAGGCTTGTCAAGCTAATGGGGTGGTAATTTCCAGGGTCTGTGGAGGCACCGCCCTTATGAAGTGGGACCACAGTCGCTGTGCGCCACTCCTTGGGTACGTATCCTGAGGTGAGGCTAAGATTAAACAGCTGTCCTAACTGTGGGTTTAATTCCTCATTGAGTTCATGAAGCATACAGCCGGGGACACCATCCGGTCCCATGGATGCTGTGTTTTTTGTCTTAGTGAGGGCAGTTCACACCTGGGCGTTGGAGATGTTTGGGGGGCTACAATCCTCTGGAATAGATATCTCTCCTTTTGGGGAGGGGGGAGAAGTTTGCACTGAACCTGTCAGCCAGTATGTTAGCAATGTGTGTAGGTTCAGTAATTTTCACATCATTTTGAACTAATTCTGAGCATATCTGGGAGTTTCCTCCTAGGTTTCTAACATAGCTAAAGAAGGCCTTATGATTGTCTTTAGAGTCCTTGGCGATTTTTCTCTCAAAATTTGCCTTGGATGATTTTATGAGAGCTCTTAGTTTTTTACTTATAATGATCAAAGGTGTCTTACCTTTCAAGGATTTTGCTATATCTTGTAGAAGCATCCTCCTTTTGTTGTAGAGCTTGTTTATGGCTGGGGTCCACCAGACTGGATGCTTGCCTTTGGTACAGAGAGTCTTAGTTTTGTTTGGGATTGCCTGATCCATGCAGTCCTGTAGGTGCTGGTAGAAGGCATTTGTAAGTGATTCAGCGGTTTGAGTAATGTTTACCACTGGCTCAGGGGCCTTAAAGGAGACCACACTAGTTTTTAGAAGTGTGAAATCGGCTTTTGAGAAGTTTTTCACTGTGGTCTTTTTTGTTTCAGGTGGGGGCGGGATGAGGACCTCCAGCGAGATTAGTTTATGATCTGATCTCACCAGTGAGGGGTATACTTCCGGTGTTGAACATTTTGATCCCATGTTCGTGATGATGAGATCAAGTATGTTTTCTCCTCTTGTGGGGATGGTGACTAGTTGTTCCATGGCATTTGAGTTTATGAACTCCAGGAATCTTTGGGTTAGAGTGTTCAGGCTTGAGTAGTGTTCCCAGTCTATATTAGGGTAGTTGAAGTCACCTAGTATGATGGTGTTTGGAGATACATTTATCCACTCCAATGTTTTCAGGAAGGCCATGTGAGGTTCCTGAGTTTGAGAGGGTGGCCTGTACAAATTGCAGAGCAGTCTTGCCTATGGTTAATTGCACCTGGATGGTCTCCGATGCATCATGCGTTGCCACCAACCTTGAGGTGTGGGTGTCCTTTATGAATATGGACACCCCCCCTCCTTTCTTGGTGTTGTCCGGATTTTGGGGCCGGAACGCATGATATGAGGTGAAACCTGTTAGTGCTGGGGTGCTCTCAGGAGCCTTGAACCAGGTTTCTGTCACAGCACAGACATCGATGTTCTCCATATTGAGAAGGGCCTTGAGTGCGTGCATCTTGAGATTGAGACTTCTGGCATTGAGCAGCATTACCCTTAGTTTTTTTCCTTTTGGTGTTCTAGGGTGGTAGGTTTAGAATTTGAGCCTTGCCTAAAAAGGCACTATGGGGTGGCAAGAGCCTTTGCCAATATCCGAAGCCCAGGGTTGACAGGTGCAAGCCGTCCCTTAAGCAGCGTGGCTTGTCCAGCATGTCATCCCAGGCAGACAGACATTGGATCCCCTTTGAATGACACCAGAATTTAAGCCAATTATTAAAGCTGATCATCTTATCACTGTATTTTGGCATCATTCTAGGTGAAGGTAGGATACTGCTCAAGGTCAGGGTCATACCTGCCTGGGCTACATAATCAGAGAGCTCCTCGATGTCCCTTTTCATGTAGTCCAAGGAGGTACATCTCAGGTCGTTGACACCAGCGTGGACAATGACTGAGTCATACTTGTACCTGCTGTTGAGAGACCTGAGTGCTTGCGTTATGTGGCGGATTCTAGCACCCGACAGGCAGCTTACTGTGACCTTCTCCTTACTCAGTCTGGTGAGCGGGACATCAGTGTGTCTGACTATGGAATCACCAATGACAAGTGTGTCTGGCATTTTGTTTGGCCTTAAGGGCTGTGACTGTTTGACACTCTGACTGTGTGGTCTATGTGTTGCATGTGTTGGGTCGTGAGGTGGTAGTTGTTTGGGTGTCTGCTTTGGTGGCCTCTGCTGTTTTGGTAAATTTTGATCAGAGCCTCCGAGTATGTCTTTGTGTGAGTATGTGTATGATTTGAAGTTGTGATGGTACCATGTGTGACTGGGTATGTATTGTGTGTGGTTACCTTCTCCTCCTGTCTGGTCTTGCCAGTCCTATGTTGAGAGAGCTCAGCCTCCAGTTTGGCCGTATAGTTGCATCTCTCGCATGTATTTGTGTTTTGTGGGAGAAGGAGAGGATTGTTCAGTGTACATGAGGCAATTGTAACATTGCCTCAATATTCCCAGGTTCACCAGTTGAGCTGGAGAGGACACTAGCAACTGATCCCTCGACATACTAGAAGTAGTAGATAAAGAGACTTTCAAAGGACTCCGGGGGAAGTGGGTTTTAGGCTGGTGGGGTACTATCTATAATAAGAGTGCTTTATCAAGGTGCAAGTACTGTAGGAGTAAGTGCTAGGCTTTACAGAAAGAGAATAGTCTACTTGGGAATCAAGTAGAGATGAAATTTTCAGTTATAAGATATGCTGGTTAGATCAGCAGTACAGCTCAAGGAAGGTAGTTCTAAGGGAAAATTTGAAGAGTGGAATTTAGATGTCCCGAATAGTTTAACCACCGCTGCTCTTGTGTGCAACAGTGGCAACTCACGCTAACGCGCGTTTAGCGTGTTTTATAGCAGGGGGCTGAAGGGAGCTAGGAATTGGCCCAAAACGACCAATGGACTACTAGTTTCTGGCTGAAACTTCACCAAATCGGACAAAAAGGCTGCTCAGTGCTTCCCACTCCCACTGGTAAGCAAAGAAACTTCCCTCCTTCCTAATAAGGCAATGGATCAGTAACAGGAACTAAAAACAAAGCCCAGGGATCAGCAACTCTGAAACTGGACTACTCTAGTTCAGTAAGGCGGGAAAACAAGAGATTTTTTGTTTTATTACAGAGATAAGGAAAAAAACAGACAGTAAATGCTATAAATGCTGTAAATCGGCTAGCGCACTTTAGTGTGTAGCCGACAGAAATAATTTGCAACAATTAGTAACTTAAAGTGCAATAAACAGTGTAAAATGCAGAAATCACTTAAAGTAGCAGTAAAACAGGCGAAATGCAGTCGCTAGCTTAATAACAGTGGGAAAGCCACAAAAAATACTTATATCTGGTAGAAAGTCACTCTTTTAGCTCTCTGCTGCTTGGATCACTCTGCAGGCCACCACGAGGATCTGTGCTGAGTTGGTACAAGCTGGAAAACGCGTGTTTAGCGTGTTTTATAGCAGGGGGCTGAAAGGAGCTAGGAATTGGCCCAAAACGACCAATGGACTACTAGTTTCTGGCTGAAACTTCACCAATTCGGACAAAAAGGCTGCTCAGTGCTTCTCACTCCCACTGGTAAGCAAAGAAACTTCCCTCCTTCCTAATAAGGCAATGGATCAGTAACAGGAACTAAAAACAAAGCCCAGGGATCAGCAACTCTGAAACTGGACTACTCTAGTTCAGTAAGGTGGGAAAACAAGAGATTTTTTTTTTTTTTTTTTTTTTTTTTTTTGTGGTTTAATCAGGAGGGTGAAGCCCCAGTGATTAAATAAAGCCAACCGTGGGTAAGTCTTAATACACCACACCATGGGGTCAGTTATTGCTGTTATATAATGACATTATTTAAGAAAAAAATACTTTGTTTTTTTTAAATAATGCCTTTGTATAATGGCATTGTGCTGTCCTTCCACAGCTGGTATATATCCTGTTACCTTTTGTGATGTACTGTGCATACGTATGGGACTTGCATTCCCATGCATACCCAGTACATCAGTGCTTTGGAAAGGAAGCAATGGAGAAAATAAGGTCTCTGTTGCTCTGTTTTTCTTTTCTTTTTTTTTTTTAAATAATAAAAAAAAAGTTTTGGATAGTTTAGGGGTAGGAGATAGAGAGAATGGAGAAAATACAAGGAGAATCTGGTACATGTCTTTAATTTTGAATAATGTACCTGATTTTCCTGGTATTTTCTCTGTCCTGTCTCTCTATGTCCAGAGTCCAGATTTGAGTTTTTATTTGTTTAATTTTTGTAAAACTAAAGTTAAAAGTTAGTGTATACCACTGGAGAAAAGTCCGGGCGACTGGACCTTTTTCCATTGGTATATGGTCAGATTTACAACAGGCACGCTCATTGGGCTGACCAGTCAATGTGTTCGTTTTGTAATATTAATGGCTAGGTATTGTATAATTTTGGATTTATTTTGCTTCATGGGCTACCCCAGTACCTAGCAAATAGTAAAATATATTCATAACATCTGTTAACACTCTTGAGATTAAGATCAAAGCAGGACTGAGGTTTCCCCAATAATTACTGTATATTATTATTATTATTATTATTAATGACAGTATTAATATGTTTAACATTGTAAAAGTTTAGTGTCAGTAGTAAGAAGGCAATGCATAGAATTCCTTACATAAAGTGGAAAACCTTATACAAAACAAAAACCTACAGTCAGCTAACATTAATGCAAGTTATATATCAATGTCTATAAGGAAGAACAATGATGACCAACATTTATGACACCACTTCATGTCCAGGTATGACTTTAACTATCCTTTTAAACTGAATACCAGCTTAAGAAAAATAATTACTGTTTATTGCAAACACAAATGTTATAATAGACAGCCCACGTCTTGCTTCAGTAGTTGAATTTTCAAGCTGTCCTTCAGCAAACAGAGGTCATACCTCCATGATTAATTTCCTGTCTTATTATAGTACTCAAGATTTTGTGAACACTTTTCTTCATAATAACTCCAGCATAAGCAAAGACATGGGTCTTCTTGTATCACCTTACACAGCTACATTACATAGAAACAATTATCTTTTTATGTTTCTCTCATTTCTCCTCCCATTTTGCTTCCATTCCCACCACTCTCAAAGACTTAACTCAACGGGATTTACAATTCTCATATAATCATTGCCCATTACTTCATGAAACACTATTATTCCTTTCTGCTGCATTAGTAAAACTCTGCATTCTTTTTAAGCATGTAATATCTCAAAATGGTCAACACAGACTTTTTGTATTTTTCTAGTGTTTCATTCTAAGTTTTTATTATCATCTGAGAAATGCTGTTGCAATGGCTACATCAACTGTTAACGGTCATCATTACACATTTCTGGCTCAACAGAAATAAGAGAGTGTAGTGGGTTGGATGTAGGCAAGAGGGTGTAGGAAAGAGGATAATGGAAGGAATGGGTGATGAAGAGTGTTCCCCAACAAGATTCTCCAGTCCACAAGTCCTTAAATGATTCCACTGGCAGATGGTGTTACAGCACAAGGCCATGGTGTTGAGGAGGCAGGAGCCTGTGGTGGCATGGTGATTGATTCTGACTGGGGCAGCAAGTCTTCCACCTGCTGAATAGAAACCTTGATAAGTTGAAGTCATCTGTCCATGACCTGCTCCACCACACCCAAAACCAAGTCACAAAGTCTCTGTTCAGTGAGGCTTGGCAGGTTGCTTTGATAGGTTGATATCATCAGTCCATGACCTGTTCCTCCACAACATAAATCAAGTTACAAAACCCCTGTACAGTCAGGCTTGGCAGGTTGCCAAATGTCAGGGTATGTACAGGACCAGTACAACTGCCTCAATCCAGTAAGGATGTTCCTGGATTAGCAGAGGGTGAATGTTCCCTAACCTGGGAGATTCACAGTTAGGCTTCTCCTGAAGAATTTGGGAATTTGGATCTGTAAAAAAATGAATGTAAAGGGTCCAGGTGTGTAACCCAAGCTGCCTTAGACCTAGTTATCAAGGGCTTGAATGTCAGCCCAAATACTGCTTGCCTTGTCCAAGATTAAAATCTGAAAAAAAAAACCACTTTCTAGGCACAGAGGCCACTGATTAACAACTGGACGGTGGAAAAAAGGGGAAAATGACACAAGACATCCACCAGACAGCATTACCATGCCGTTCCTCTCACAGTAGCCCAAATAAATTAACTGGCCAAACTCAGTAACCAGCCAAGATGAAGTACTGAAAACATTTTCAGCTGCTGGCATAATGCCCACATTAAATATGTGAAATCCTAGGCTATTTAGATGAACTCCATCTCGGTCATAAAAGGCTTTATTTGGTTTATCCAAGTCCTTGTGTTCAATTACTTGAAATCTGGCTTGACTGACTGAGAAAGTCACTCTATGGTTTATAAAACATCTGCATTTGTCTGTAGCTGCCTCCCACCTAGCTCCATGCCAATGAATTCTAGGTAAGACTGACGAGCAAAACAACACCGTCTGATGACACAAACAACAAAGGCTTTGAAGATAAGATACAATTCTGGCCAGCAAGATCCTTTTAGGCCAATACTAAGTAATTTCCCCCTAAGTGATTAACCAAAACTTGGGCTAAACTTCTATGAGTTGATATTTAGCACCACATCTCCTAAAACTGAAACCATGAAAGCCCTGAGAAACCAAGATGTTGGACTGGTCAATGTTTATGTTCTAGAGACCCACTGTGTCCTGTCAGATGGGACAAGGCTTAGACAACTGCTATTCTGATGAATAAGTGTCCCAAAATCCACATAACTTCATTTCCTGTAACACATACTCACTGTTAATGACTAATGTGTGACAAATAGGCCTTAGACAACCAATTCCCCACTCTTTTCAAAACTTTGGCAGAATGCCACTCCATTGCTAAATCAGATGTGTACCCAAACCAAAAGGAATGGGATGAGTATCCATGTGAATCTATTCCTTGGAAAGTGACTGTTTTTGCTATAGCCAAGTTGGCCTCTACTAACTTAATAGTCCTGCCAGATATTGAAGTAAAATCTAGGCCAATTCTAGCTGTCCTAGGGACCAACTTACACTGTAAGTTAAACCAGTGCACAGGGCAAATGACCAAGATACTGTTTTTATCCAGACAGGCTTTGTTTCCCTTACCGGCCTGATTGGTATTAGACTTACCCAGACAAATCAAAAAGAATTCATCATGTATCACTACATCCTACCAGCATAATGAGTTCAACATTTCATTAACACTGAAAGCCCCAGTATAAAGGCAGGAAAACAAAGTTGCCCACATGGTAAATGAGTAAAAGTCAAAAGCTGAGGTAAATAAACCTTTCACAGTGATGACTAGGAGGTGCCCCCTATTGGTTTTCTAGTGTCTTTTGAGGTTCATTTGTAATTTCCCAGCTTTTCAGCATCTTGGACAATAATCAATGTCCTGAATAGCCCTTCAACCCCAGCAAGTGTGATAAGGATCCCAAGGCTGTCAAGTGTATCTGGATTATATTATGATAATTGCCCTTGCAAAATCTGTGCTCCATAAATTGCATAAATAAGGACAAACCCCACTTCCTCTGACTTATGGATAATGACAAATACAAAACATTAAATGATTGAACAATGAATATGCCGTTTTTTGCATTCTTAGGCTAGAAATTTGACACTAGAAATACAAATATTTTTCCTCTAATAAACCAGACTTCTGGAAAAATGGAGGTTCCAGATGGCTGCACATCCCAGGCCATCTAGCGAAACCTCCACAAAAAGAATGAATCCATGAACTTGCAAGCTAGTAATGCAAACTTTTTATTCCATAAAGCGCTTTTCATCTGGCTGGATAGCTAGATGTCTTCAGATGCAATTAAATATTCAAAACACAGTATATAACATGAACATCAGTGCTGATCCGCCCTACTAATTAGAACATCTAATCAACATCAACCAATGCATATACATACCCTCACAGCCTAAGCCAAAATGCCTTAAACACACATACCATGAATTCTATCTACTTCTAAATAAATTAATTAAAACCTACTAACATATTTATTAACTTAAATCATAATTTATATATCTATAAATATTCAAAAAACATTCTGAAAACTTATAAAATACTTAATGTACTATATGAAAAGTATAAAAGGCAGAAACCATACCTATAAATGAGTTTCTGACTTTAATTATGTACATAATCCAAAAACCATGTAATTTAAACAAACTAAAACAGTTAAACTAATGATGCAAAATCCATACATCGCTCCTACTGGGACAACTCTATTTAGTAAAATAATATAATATAATATGCATAACATGTAAAATTCATAAAATGTTTGCTATGTAGAATAATATACATTTCTGCCTAAAAGGTTTTTAAAAAACTGCTTTAAATATATATAGCTGTGATTATCTTAAAAGACTTTTCAGTTTTAAAATACATTTGATAGAATACATCTCAAGACCTGGATAGAGACATGCAAACGTACGTAGTTGCCAAAGCAATTAATTTTTTTCAAGTAACAAATGTACTGGGCCGCCTCTAGCATCTGAGGTTACATATTCTATAGCTCTAAACATAAAACCATGATTAGGAAAAGAGTGAGTGTGTCTAGCTAAGGCATTGTCTAGTTTGTTATTTCTAATGCTATACAAATAAATACAAATAAATAAATAAATAAATAAATAAATAAATAAATAAACAAATACATAAATAAATAAATGTTCATGTACTCTGTCCCTCAACCTTCTATCAGTCTTTCCAATAAAGAAGGCAGGGCAGCTGTGACACTTACCAAGATAGACCACTCCTTTTGTATTACAATCAAAACTATGTTTAGTAGTATATCTAACCCCTCTGATAGATAAGTTTGTCCCTACCTCTATGTATCTACAATATGGGCACATATGACATTTATACATGCCCCCATGTTTTGTACTAAAATTAATAGGTTTATGAGACTACCTTAGGAAAATCATGTAGTTCTTTAACAGTAGGTAGGTCTGTTTTTATAAATTCCCAATTCTTTTGTATTATGTTTACAAAATCGTAGCTATCCATATAAAATGCGAGGGTAAGACTACATGGGTCCACAGGTTTTGTAGGTAGCTCATCCAATAAAGTGCCCTCTGGGCAATAACACTATCTAAACCTATGTTAGAAGGTTTAGGGACTAAAATAGGTCTATAAGTACCTAAAATTCTCTTTTTTATTACCTCTTGACTTATTTCATCCAATAATACATCCAGAGAGCCCCTCTTTTTAAACATTTCTACTAGTTTGCTACATTGCTCCAAAAAGTCCTGTTCATCTGAAACCATTCGGGCTGCCCTTACTAACTCTCCTTTTATACGGAACGCTTTTGAAATGATGGGTGGCAACTACTATAATGAAGGAATGTGTTGGAATAAGTTTCCTTTTTAAATATACTTGCTTTCCAACATTTGTTTATCCTGCCCTTTCTTAAATCTATATCAAGGCAAGATATTCTATCACCGTTAAAACAGTGTGTAAATTTTAAAAAGTCAGTCGTGTTATTCAACTGATTAACCAAGGACAAGGCTTCATTTTCATTTCCTTTAAATAAAATAAATATATCATCCAGGAAGCGAGTATAAAAACTAATCTGTTCCATAATGTGGGTCACTCCAAAAATGTGTTCCTGTTCCCAAAATGCCATAACTAGGTTGGCAAAACTGCTACCACGGGGGAGCCCATAGCAACCCCTATCTTTTATAAAAAGTATCTATTGTTGAAAGTAATAAAGTTGTTGGACAAAACAATGTCCAACAACTCTTCTATTAGTTTTACTTCACTTTGGGGGAGGCCTCCATCCTGTGTAGCAGTAAGCCTACCCATTCTATACCTTCATTGTGTGGGATGGAAGAATACAAGTCCCTTAAATCAATTGTAAGGAAATTAAAATCATCCCTGTATTCTAAGTTGTTCAAGTTGGCCAAAAAGGTCTAGGAATCCTTACAAATTTGACTTTGTTGGATTACATATTTTTAAAGCATATGGTCAATAAATTTTGAGCAAACATGAGTAATGCTGGCTCTAGCATCCACTAATGGTCTCATAGGGGGGTTAGTGATAGACTTGTGAATCTTTGGAACTCCAAAGATAGTAGGTATCTTGGTGCTGGTGTGTCAAGAAAATTAGCAATTCCTACATCTATCCTTGCTTCAATAAACAACTCATCAAAAATAGAATGAATTCTTGCATAAGCTATATTTAGCTCATTTTTAGATACTTCGGTGTATGTTTCACTTGCTAAAATTTCTTCCATTTTCTTAATATATTCATCCAAGTCTACTATCACTAACCCACCCCCTTTGTCCGGTTTCATTGTTCTCACTCGGGCTTGCTGAAGCACAGATAAAGCTTCCTTTTCTTCTCTAGTTATGTTGAATTTCAAAGTACAACTTTTTTTATTGTTATTTTTGTTTGAAGTTACTTGGTAAAAAAAATCTAATATACACACTTTTTCAAACAAAGCTATAGTAGGTTGTAACTTGAGGGCAGAACATGCTAGATACATAGAATGGTGTTACTGTGTGTTGCCCCTCCCCAAACAAAACTTTAAAATTAAGTTTTCTTGTAAACAGTTTAAAATCTGTAATTAATTCTGCTATGTTAGTTTTTACTGTGGGGACAAATGTAAGTCCTTTTACTAGCAAATCAGCCAGCACCAAATCCACTTTAAATTCAGAATAATTAAAAATATTAAAGTCACCTTGCGTATTACACACTACTGTGTGTTTTAATCCATTTAGATCTGAAGTCACTTTCCAGTCCTTCGCGTTCTATTGTTTCTGATGTGAACTGTAGTAAACCTTTGGGACTCCCTGCCTCAGGTTGTAGTCTGAGGCAGGATGCTGAAAATTTTCTCCATTGTTTGGACCATACTGTTGGCCCACAAAGTTAGTCCTCCTTCTATAAGCTCCTCTGTTGTTCATGTTATTATTGCTAGTGTTATTATGAGAAGCATTGCTCTTCTTTTTAGTGGATACATATGTCCAACCTTCTTCACTCCGATCCAATCCCTGAACAGGCAGAGCTGTTTGGTTCACACCTACTGCTGCAGTAACTTCTTGAATGCCCAAATTTTTCTGTATACCAGATTGTGACAATGGTGGTGCAGGGTAGGCAAAACCTTTTGCATATGCGTCTCTGTCCTGGTTTAATTTTTTAAGCTTTGTGCTTTTTAGCTTCTCTATATGCTGGTCAATACTCGTAAATGACCTTTCATAGTCATTTTTGTATCTATAAAAGTCACCATCCTTCTTAATTTCTTCATCTATAACAGAAGCTTCATGTAGTAAACCATCCACCATGATTTGGTAATGTTTACTAATTAACCCTAAAAGTTCAATTCCATGGTTATTAAACATTTTAATCAAGTCTTTGTGAAAGTCTGAACTGCCTATAAGGCCAGTGGGGTATTGCCAAACAGGAAGACCTTTAGGTACTATACCCTCACTGACACATTCTTTAAAATATGCAAGTTCTAACTGAAGGTTTTTATATTTAAGCAATTTTGGATCCAACTGCTTTAGTTTGTCAGTGATATTCTCTGTTCGCATGTTTTCTGCAGCTGAATCACCCAAAGTTACACTAGTAGAAGTTTGCTGTAATGATGGTAACCATTCTAACCAGGAGTTCAAACTAGTGGGTGGGGATTCCATAAGTCGCAACGGTTCTTGTACTAAAATGTTATCACGGTGAATATCATTAAAATTCTCCAAAGGTGTAGCATAGATAGTTAAATTTAGAAGAGGTGCCCTGCCTTCTATATCGGAAAGACTGATAGAAGGTTGAGGGACAGAGTATATGAACATTTGTATAGCATTAGAAATAACAAACTAGACAATGCCTTAGCTAGACACACTCAGGGCCAGATTCACGAAGGCTTGCATGGAGTCTAAGAATAGAGTAAGACTCCAGACAGCCAATATGTCTGCTGAGCAATCCAGGAACAGCCGGCAGGGGTGTGCATGAGAGCTCCTAAAATGACACTTGCACGGACAGTCTTAGGTTATGCAAATTATCTCATTTGCTGCTGAAAGCTATGCAAATTAGGTAAATTTGCGATCCAGGAAACACTAACCTGTCCCAGTAAGAGTAGTGTTATTTGCAGAAATGTACTCCGTTGGTAACTGAGCACCGTTCTGCAAACAGCAAAACGGAGCTATGACAGCTCCAAATAAAGGATGCATCCAGTTGAGGAAGCATGCCAATGGCCAAATATAAGGCCTTTGGCATTGTTATGTGTTGCAAAATAATAAAAAATAGATTCCCTCCATCTCCGATGTTTATGCGTAGTACAGAGCTGCGCAAACATGTGGTGCTCTAAAAACCAGAAAAAATTAAATAAAATCCAAAAATAGGCATTTTATGAAATATATTCATCTGCCATGCAGGTGAATGGCAGGCTGAAGACAACATGGCTACTGAGTAGTGGTTGCTAAGGGGGGAAGCTCAGTCTGAGAGATGTAACCAAGCATTTGTAGGCAATCCTATGCAAATGAGTATAAGGATAGTGAATCCCAATTTTCCCTGCCATGTGAACCATGTCCCTAGAGTGTAAAAGTAGGATTAGGGGAGTAACAGAGTAGAAGATAGGTGACATCATGAGGGGGTATGTATCAAAGACTGTAATCTTATTGGAGCAGAGTGGCATGTGTTTGCTGTGAGTTACTCATGACTGGAAGAGGCGTGTCTACAGTTGTCTGAACTGAAACCCAGAAAAAGAAGGTGTATGCAGTGGCTATCACTAAAGTTTCTTGCAAAGATGCTTACACTGTGTGCATGCGTGTGCACGCCTGTAAACCTGCCTAAGCCTGTGTGACCACATGTGCAGCCGCCTAAGCCTGTGTAAGCCTGTGTGTGCACATGTGCGCTTGTGTGCGTGTGTTTGCGCTTGTTTGCGCGATGCTGCTCCCTGTGGAAACAGAAAGGGAAAAGGAAGGAAAAGAAGTAGTAGGAAGTTAACCAAGGAGAACTAGCAGAGCTGCCAAGTGAAATCAATCAGAATCAGCCAATTACACAGGCAGTACACTAGCCCAGCCCAGCCCAGCACTTAAAACTCTGCAAACAACATTCCCCCATGTTTTACTCAGAAACACTGCAACACTGCAGTATACAAAGAGAAGTGAAAACTTAAAAAGCTTAACTGAGACAAAAAAATGTTAGGGGCTGCCATTGCTATTATAAGGCAACATGTGCACGATGCTAATGGTGGTGCCATTGCAAATGCTGCTGAGCAACCCACAGTGAGGAGACGGAGAAGAGTGTACAGACCCAGGTTAACCTACCAGGGGCTACATGAGCTGGAGATAGTGGAGTGCTATGGAGTGGACAGAGACCTCCTGCAGCAAATTGTTGAGCTGTGCAGGCCACACCTCACATACAGAACCAACAGAGGGGAACCCATCCTAGTGGAAACCAAGGTATGCGTTGGCTTAAGAATACTAGCAACAGGTACCTTTCAGAGACCAACTGGTGATATGATGGGGATTTCACAGGCATCAGCATCCAGGGAACTGCACCAGTTCCTGAATGCCATGTCAGCACATGTTGGTGATCATGTATATTTTCCCAATTCCCGTGAGATATTGGCCAGCAATATGTGTCTCTTCCAGCAAATAGCAGAATACCCTGAGGTAGTGGGTGCAATTGACTGCACGCACATACACATCAAAGCACCAGCCGGAGAGTGGGGTAGGGCCTACATCAACCGCAAGGGCTTCCACTCCATCAACTGCCAGGTTGTGTGCGATGCCCAGGGCATAATACTGAATGTGTGTGCTGGCTGCCCTGGAAGCTACCACGATTCCCATATCTGGCATCTGACGCAGCTTTACCAGACATTTGCCAATGGGGACATCCTTAACGGTCACCTAGTGGGGGATGCTGGATATGCACTGGAGGTGTGGCTGATGGCACCCATCAGAAATGCACACACACCTGAACAAGAACTCCATAATGAGGCACACACAAACACAAAATGTAATTGTGTGTGTGTTTGGGATGCTCAAGTCATGGTTCTTGTGCCTGGACACATCTGGTGGAGCCTTGCAGTACTCACCAACTACATGTACCCAAATTGTCATGGTATGTGCCATGTTACATAATATGATCCTGTAAAAACAGCTGCAGCAGGAACAGCATGAGGCAGAGCCAAACAGCCACCCACCATTGCCAAGGCCTGCACAGGCACAGCGTGACTTGGAGGAGGAACAGCCTGAGCCTGCCCCAGTAGGCAGAAGGAGGCATGCCCAGTATGCCTTGGCCTTGGCAAAGAGGCAACGCATAGCACATACACTGGCTCAGTAGGAACCCTGGAAATGATACCTCTCTCTGACTTGCACATAAAATAAAAGGGATGCCTAACTTGACACTACCTGTTTCCAAACATGTACAGGGAGTGTAGTATGTGCATCCGACATAGGCAGCCCTGCAGCACCACCTGAGGCATGACTGCCATGTTTTAAGCAATATAAAGCAGTGCTAAGCAGCATTTACCAATATTTAGTATATGTAAACAAATTTGCCTGTGTTAACTAGCGCAATGTTGGGCAATGTTGAGCAATGTTGGGCAAGGTCGGGCAAAGTCGTGCAAAGTTGAGCAAAGTCAGGTAAACATGCTCATATTTGCTTTACTGTTCCTTAAACAGTCTGGTCTGCCCAGCATGAAAATAAAAAGCAGTAACCCAGGATACAGTGCACTATGGTCACAGTACTGAACCACTAAGCCATGATAGTATTTCAGTGGGACAGACAAAGCAGGACAATTGTACACTAATGCAAACACAAAGAAATGCTGTATCATGCCCCTAAAGAGGCATATGGGTAACCTCCCCCACAGGCCTATGCAGACAGAGAGCATCAGGCCAGGTGGTGTGATGTGGGTTGTGTAGGCTATGAAGTCACAATCTAACATACATGGCATTGGATGCTAGGATCTGTAGCACAGAAGTATGCCTCAAGTCAGTACAATAGGCAACAGTACAGACTGAAATAGTGTACCATACATAGCAGTGCAGGCATAGCAAATGTGTATAAGTGTCAGGTGAAACCTTCATCCTATGTACACCCACAGTAACAATCAGGTGTGCCCCGGGTAGAAATATACAAAGAATAGCTGTCTCCCCTGTGCGTAGATATGTTGATAAGTCTATGCAAAGTGTCTCATGGAAGCCCTGCGGCACAGCATGATCCCTGTTGATCTATGATACAAAGGTGAGCCCTGCTGTAAAAATACAACTTGATTTGCCATACACATATAGTATAAAGGTCTATACTGGGCGTGCTCACACACTCCAACAAATGTAATGGATTTCGTTCAGCATCACACTGAAAGGTCATACTGGGCATGCCCACACACTTTAATAAACGAAGCAAATGTCAGGTAGCAACATACTGAAAGTTCATACTGGGCATGCTCACACACAGGCTAAATACGGATGTGATAATAAGGGATCTATGGACAAATGTGGATAGTCATCTCTACTTCCAGAAACACATTCACAAAGTGGTCAGAAAATCATGCTATGTGTTCACATAAACTGCCAAGGTCTGTGCATGTAGGTCAAACTGGTTCCCACTACTCAGCAGTCATCAGACTCATCAGAGAGTACCACAACACACTTGTGATGGATCTGACTAGGCATGTTCAGCAGCCAGAAAGACCACTGAAGTACCTTAACAAGAGGATTACTGGCCTCAAATAGTTGCCCCATGCAACAAGACTGAATGTAACCCAATCTGTACTCTGTTGCATACTGTCTACTCAGGAGATCTCTGCCCAACTGACAGGTCCATGTCATTTCTAAACTCAGATCTGTTCTGATTTACAGCTCAATGGCACTAAATATACAGACCCAACTGATATTGCCAACATCCTGGCAGATAGGATCAGTGTTAACTTTACCTCCCTCTCACCCATGAAAGAGCACATCTCTGTAATGGAAGACTGCAAAGTTGCTGTCATCAAGGCTGCACAGGTAAATAACACTCTCCAAAGCCATTATCACAGCAGCCATGGGACCAGATAACTTCCAGGCTGTGTAGTATCTACTTCCCTGAAGTAAACTTTAACATAGAAGGTCTGTGGCTACTGAAGTTTCCAGATTACTGCAAACTAGGAGACATAATTGTAAACACTAAAGATGTGGACATCCTACAAAAAGACCTCACTGAGACAGGTGGCTGTTGTCAAAGCCATGCGCTCTAGCTCAATGCCAAAAGGTGTATTGTCATCCCTTTTGTTAAAAACTCTGTAGCCAAGTACTACAACATAGGTGGTAGTATACTTCACACTGAAAGTGTGACAAGAGATCTTGGGTCACAGTTGGACAGTGGACACAACTGAGACAATCACATTCCCACAGTAGTCAGGAAACCCTCCTATGTGGCACGCCTCATCAGAAAATGTGTCTCCTGCAGAATAGAAGAGGACATTGTTCCCCTCTACTCATCACTCACTAGAACTATATCAGAGTACAACACCACTTTTGCTATGTACCTCACAAGACAACCACAACAACTGGAAAGCCTGCAGCAATACCTCACAAAGAGCATTAGTGTCCTGAAATACATGCCATACACAGACCATCTCAAAATGCTCCATCCGTACTCCCTTGCATATTGCCTTCTCAGAGGTGTTCACTGCCTAACATACAAAGCTATGTCAAACACAGATCTGTTGGACATACTCCACGTAAAACACTCAAATCCCTCTGACCTTCAGACCCAAAACCATGAGTGAAATACAAAAGGAAGGGGTGTACCCATTTACCTTGTGGATACCCACACCTTCAGGTTAGTGGCACTGCATGAGGCCTTGGAGATCAGGCAAGTGCAACTAACATTGGGCAAAGCTGCTCATCAGATTGTAGCCTGCTACAGATCACTCACCTTTTCTCAGGAACCTCACTCAGTATCCCTGAGAACAGTGGAAAATACAAAGGTCCTATCAAACACCATTATATGAGGTGATTACAACTACCCAAACATTGAGTGGGAGAATTACTCATGTACAACGTCCTTTGCCCAATGTTTCCTAGAGTTTAAAAACTCTAACACCCTGGAACAGCTGGTCACCACACCCACTAGAGGTGACAACATACTGGACATGATCATCACCAACATGGGGTACCAGTGTTCCACAACAGAGATAAACCCCTCGCTGGTAATATCAGATCATAAAGTAATCACACTGGACATCCACATCCCACCCCCCACCCAGTCAATGAAACCACTGTGAAGAGATATTCAAAAGCAAACTGCACATTTCCCAAGATCAAAGTGGAATGTTCCAAAGACCTCTTGCTATAGGATAATGGTATACAATCTGCCGATTCATTTACAAGTGCATCTTATGAGCATCTACAGGGATGCATGCAACGAGACATCACAAATAAATCCAAGATGCACTCCTTCAAAAATAAGACAACAATCAGGTGGTCATTGCCCATAAATAAGCTAGACAACAGAAGGAGGAAACGAACACATGATAAAGCCAACATCACTAAAGGAAAGGCATCACTGATCATTATTAGGAAGAAACAATGATCGCTCATAAAATAATCCAAGGACAGTTTCTAAAGACAAATAGCCAAGGAATGTAAGAATAACAACCACAAAGCCTTTGGTAGCTCTACCAGACATGTAGGTGTCAACTTCCAAATATACTGTCAGCTACTGAAAAATGGAAAGAAATACGCGGAACCAACTTTCATTGCCCACATCCAGGGGGACAGGTTCAGTGTAAACTCCCCCCATCAACCCCAAATGGCCCTGTGTCCATCACAGAAGGATGCAGAGCCCCACACATCATGGACATGCAGGTAAAATCAACCCTCTCCAAAACTAAGAACACAGCATCAATGGGACTGGATGGTGTCCCAGGCTGCGTCTTACACTAGGCCCAAAATGAACTACACCCTCACCTACATCCACTGTCCAGACTCAAGCGTACCACAGGCTATGTACCCAAAGAATGGCATACACTAACAGTCATCCAGCTACACAAAGGGGGTGCCAGAAGAGAACCTGGAAACCATTTCCCTATATGTCTACTCAGCCTGGTCTACAAAGCTATTGAGCAAATTGTCATGGAACCCATAAACAGACACATTGGAGACCTCCAGGCACTGGACTCCACACAACTTCACCTTGTTAAAGGCAGATCCTGGCTCCTAAACCTAGTTGACTTATTTCAAACAGTTACCAAGGACATAGATGGAGGTGAAAGTAGTCCACACAGCCCACCTGGACCTCAGCAAGGACTTTCTACACCATTCCCCACTCTGTCATCATGGACAAGCATACCAGCTTGAACATTAACAGCTATGTCACAAGATGGGTGGCCAGGTGGCTCACAGATCAAACACACATGTTCAGAGTTGCGGGTGCTATGTCCGACTCTAATCCAGTCACAAATGACATCCCACAGGTCTTGGTCCTGGGACCCCACCTGTTCAATAGATACTGCTCAGAGGTACAGGCAAGCATGGGAGTTGTATGGCTGAACAGGTTTGCAGATGACTGCTAACTGTGGTCCATAATCGACTCTACGGCTGACACAGACATCCTCCAGAAGTGTCTTACAGAGACTGATACCTGGTGTCAAAACAATGCCCTCAAGCAGAATGCTAATGAATGCATAGTTATCCCCTTTGGGTAAAACAATGTGCATACAAATTACCACATAGGTGGTAATCCAGTATGTATGGATAAAGTCATTATGGCCCTGGGGACACAGGTAGACAGTAAACTCCCCTTTGATGGTCACATGGCCAAAGTGTTTAGACATTCCTTCTATGTAGCCCACCTAATGTAACCCACATTGTCAAGTCTGATGATGTCACCATCTTACAACTACACCTGTGGAAAAGAGACTTCCCAGTATTGTGTATAGCATGTGTTAATGTGTACTCTTCTAGTATCATGAAGTAGTTAGGTAGGGGTTTGAATCCTGAACTTGGCAACTGTGTGTGTGTTTGTGTGTAATCACCTTGGAGAAGAGCAACCTTTTTAGAGAGAACTAGAACACCTTAAAAGAGGCATACATATCTATGTCAAGTGTGATGATGTCACTATCCTACAAATATAACCGTGGAAAAGAGAACTCCCAGTAATGTTTATAGCATGTCCTGTTAATGTGTACTCCTCTAGTATCATGAAGTAGTTAGGTAGGGGGTTGAATCCTACACTTGACAACTGTGTGTTTGTGTATAATTACCCTGGAGAGGAGCAACATTTTTGTAGAGTAGTAGAACACCTTACAAGTGGTATACTTATCTTTGTCAAGTCTGATGATATCACCATCCTACAAATATACCTGTTGAAAAGGAACCTCCCAGTAATGTGTATAGCGTGTCATATTACTGCGTACTCCTGTAGTATCATGAAGTAGTTAGGTAGGGGGTTGAATCCTGCACGTGCCAACTGTGTGTGTAATTGCCTTGGAGAGGAGCAACTTTTTTGTAGAGTAGTAGAACACCTTACAAGTGGTATACTTATCTTTGTCAAGTCTGATGATGTCTCCATCCTACAAATATACCTGTGGAAAAGAGACCTTTCAGTAATGTATATAGTGCATTGTGTAAATTCGTATTCCTCTAGTATCATGAAGTAGTTAAGTAGGGGTTGGAATCCTGCACTTGGTGAGTGTGTGTGCTCTATGTGTGTGACACTGTTGGTCAACATGTTGTGGGTTTTGCTTTTACTACTGTATGACATATCAGTATGCATTGCACATGTGAGGTAGCTGTGTGGCAAATACATATACGTACATGTTACCTCAATTATTGCATGTGTAGGAACCCTGCTTTCTCCAAGAACACAGCTGTCATCTTTGCCAGACTGTGCTGCTGCTTCCCAGACCTTAGGTCACATCTGTATGCTTGTGACAAGGCCAGCCACTGCAGTGATCCCTGGCCTAGGTCATCCGTGTCACACACACACTCATCAGGGTTTTTACTGAATTGTGTGAGTGAGGGTTTATGGCCGAGGTATATGTCAGACATGTTCAAATGCAGCAAAGTCAGTCAATGATGACTATTCATTAGAGGTGTACAACAACCTTTGTGGATATGCATGCAGACCCCTTATTGCTTATGTGATCCACCGAGGGATTTCAAAATACCTTAGGAAATTTGATTATCAAAGGAGAGATGACGTGACACTAGGTTGCATGTACACATCGGTACCTGTTCATCATGTTGGTGGCTACTACTTATGTGGTACTGTGGGGATACTATGTTCCGTAAAGGTGGATGACTATGCTTAGTTTGGCTTATAGCTTTACAGCATGGGTTTGAGAACAGGTATCTGTCTGTATGATACCCTTGTGGAGGATGTGTGTGTTACCTGGAGAATGCATTATAGGCCACAGTATGCATTACCAGACGTGGATGGACATATCCCTACTGTGATTGCTTGTACCTAAGAGAGCTATATGCTAAACAGGAGTGGTCTCAGTAATGGGTACAGGTGAATACCACTGGTTACTGGCATAGTATAGTACCTGAAGGATCAAAATGTTGCTGTGTGTTCTACATCTGTGTGTCAGTTGTCAAGGCATCATCTAACGATTGGTTATGGTCAGGCTGTTGAAGTTATGTATACTACCAGAATGCAAAACAATGACAGATAGTAACAGTATCACACACAGCACAGTGTCAAACCATGTCATACATACATGTGTAGTCACGTTCCGAAATGTGTGTAGTAAAATGCATACTGGCCACCAATAGAAACTATGGAGTGTTACTGTGTAATACAGAGCATGTTACCCTGCCCATGTGTCCACTATGCACGTACATGCAGACAGTGCACCTCCACCATGTTCACAACTGTACACCTGCAAATCTGTGCTACACACATCCCACACATACTGTCCACTCTCTAACACATGCTGCCAATACTGCACACATCAGCCAAGTGGCACGTGGGCGGACAATACACTATTGGAACTAACACTGGTGTAAACAACACTACATTGACAATCATAGCTTTAATGCATCATGCCTGCTCAGCTACACCTTCAGGCATATCATTACACTCTACTGCTGACAACATGCTAACACTGCTATACTGCTATAAAGACATCCTGTGCATCAGTACCATGGTAGCCTGTTCCTGCATTGATGTTACAGATGACAGGAGGTGGCACAGATTTCATCATATGCACAGGGTGTGTTGTTGGTTTGCCAGAGGCCTACAGTGAGCCATGCAATTGACATGTGTGTGTGTGTGTGTGTGTGTGTGTGTGTGTGTGTGTGTGTGTGTGTGTGTGTGTGAGGGGCAAGAATACTGCTATGGGCCAATGTTGATGTAATGTATGTGGGAATGTGTTAGTCCTAGGTGTCTGGATTATGTGTGTGTGTGTGTGTCTGCATCCACACAGTTCCACCATGTGGCTGCCATATATGGGTATTTGTAGGACAGCCACAGACTGTACCTGCGAGGCTTTACAGATCACCATCTCTGGCCATGGATACAGTACCTGTGCCTGGCAGGGGTGCTACTGACACTATCAGGTACTAAGCCAGACTGGGTACTATCCCCAGAGGTAGATGGATGTACACTGGACCCAGGTCCCTGCTGGGACTGTCCAGAGCCATGTGCACATGGTCTTCTAGGATGTTCTATGGACAGCCCACCCCCCAAAATTGCTGGGGCTGGTACTGGCACTACGGGAGTGGATGTGGCTTGAGGGATGTCCACGGCGAATGCCAGCTGCTGATGCTGCTGGCATATGTCCAGATCGATGACACAACCGTCCCGCACTGTCCTGACACATGGACATGACATTGCAGAGGACATCTAATGTCTCTCCCCAACGTTTATCAGTGACCTCAGAGTAATTACGGATGGCACCAGCTAGGTCACAGATACTGTCAATTATGGAGGTATGTGCCCTCTTGTGCCCTTAGTCCCTGTCTGGTGTACCATTCCATATGTGCCTGTGCCTCCATGACAGCCTGGAACATGCGTGAGGTTGTAAGACCTGTGGCACATCTGCCAGTGGCATGATGAGCAGCAGTGCTCTGACAAGAACCCCTGGACATCTGCCTATGTGGTACCCTTCCAAACATCTGGGTATGGCTGCTGTGTCAGGATGCATGTGCCATGGATACCACACTGTCCTGGCCAATGCCAAATGTATGCTGTCCCTCAGCTAAGGGCATTGGTGATGAATGTATTGGCAGTATGACTGTGTGCATGGATGGGGTGGACACTTGTGTACTGTCGATTGGTGGCCCAACGACAGACCCTGGCAAACATGCCTGTGCC
This sequence comes from Protopterus annectens, assembly GCF_019279795.1. NCBI lineage: Eukaryota > Metazoa > Chordata > Ceratodontiformes > Protopteridae > Protopterus > Protopterus annectens. Next base: position 1,515,341,523 of record NC_056733.1, read on the forward strand.
TCAACACACCTATCATCATTATCACTATTTTGCTCAATGACATTAGTTTCCCTGCTGCAGTGAACCAGCCCAAAGTCAGCACCTGTGAGAGGAAGACAGGAAACACACTTTACGATCTGTACATGATGTCAGCACACATGAACACATCCACACTTGCGCACATGAACACATGCACACATGCACACATGAATACATGCACACGAATGCACTCCTCACTAAAACAGACACAGACACACACACACACACACACACACACACACACACACACACACACACCACCAGCAATCCAGGGCATACTCAATAGCGGGTGATGGTGAGGTACAGTATCACAAGGCAAACAGTTATATCACACATGTCAGCATGCAGGACGTGTGTTGCTCAACAGCATGCAGTGCAGGTGTAGACAGCCCTTGCTAATAAAAGTATACATGGCTTTGATGCATGTGTGTTGTTGTTCAGTGATTGGCCTCACCCTGGAACGCAATATTTACATGGACACAATATTGCTGTGTAAGTATTAAAAGCTCTGCAATGTCCTGTGCACCATCACTCACAGGTATACATACCATAGCTGGATGTGTATCTGTTTGTCACATAGATATCCATTTGTGATTAGAGCATTTGTGTCTTTAGCAGATAAATGTGGACACAGGTTTAGCACATGCATGCTATGTATACACACAGGATGAGTGGTGCATGTATACCTGATGGAATAACATTGCTCAACATAGCCATTGTACAGTGGTTATGTTGAGTGTAGGACATATTGTGGACATGCTAGTGCCAGCCATGACATGGCATGCTACAACACAGCTGCAACATTAAACATCACGCATACACAGTGTGTGTCATGTGACCTATACACTCAATAGTATTACAAGACATATATGTGTCACTTTGTACAAATGGTGATTGCTATGCATATTGTGTATCATTGCATATGTTTGCACACACACAACATTCAGGTGCATAGCAGTTAATGCTGTGTGTAGTACTGTGGTCACTGTAACTGGATGGGGTGTAGTACCATGAGCCATCATCATGCAGCATCATGTGGTCACTCAAGGCTACTAATGTGTTCCAGACTGGCACATACCATGATGTACCAGAACTGCTGTACCATGGCTACATTCACCATTTCACAGCCAGTTGTTACATGGGTTTGTATGGTGCCCAATAGGGGGCATTGCCTAACATGAATGTGTTATGTGTTGAAGAGTGTTGCACAGCCACATGAGAGGCATCTATTCCCTCAGGTATATTATGTGTGCTGTGCGGATGAAATTTGGGATACTGGAGTGTGACCTTACAGCGGGTGTCTGAATACGCCATGTGTAGCATGTGAACGTGTACTGCATATGACAAAGTTGTGTATGTTGTGTGCATGTGTATCACCTCTGCCTATCCAATGTCCACTACAGTGTTGCCACAATTGTGTGGGATGCTCTGTGTATTGTATGTGTTTTAGGCAGCTACTCACGTTACTGGGATGTGCATAGTTTCACAGCAAACATGCACAGCATGCATTATGCGTAGGTGTGTTACGTGTACATGGCCTACAGCTCACATATGACATACACATTTAATTAGCAATATTAAATGTAGAACACACTCACCAGCATGGGTCTGCTGTCTTGCTGTCACACCAGAGGGACCTACAAGGATATGAGACAGTTTGTCAGTGGCAACAACTGTGGCATTGCTACTGCGTGTTTGCAATCTTACAGTAGTTCAATGGTTGACAGTCACAGGCCTACAGATTACATTCCTAATTATTAGTATTGCACAACACTAGGCACCACATCCTCTAACTACACTGTACACATCTCACATGAGCATGCTCTACCAATAGAGGTAACGGTAGTCTACAGCTATGCCATGTTACCTGCTCACTCCTTGTAAACTTGCTGGGTGGCTCTGGCCTCCATGATGATACATGTTACTTGTTGTTGTTGTTGTTGTTGTTGGCCAGGAACCATCTGGCTCAGGAGCAGCTCCTCCACTCTGGTCAGGGGGGGATGGATGGGTACCCCACCACCTGTGGCAGGTTGTTGTCTACGGATATCTGATGCACGCTGCTGGACATGTCTAATTAAATCAATGCAGTGATGGCGTACCTGCTCATATGTCTGCTTATGCATGCCTATGTAATTTACCCTACGGACAAGATCTTTCCACAGTGCAGTCCGCTCATGCTGGTCCTGGCTGGATCTGGAGAACAGCAGGGCATAGTGCTGCACCAGGCTTGTCATTATCTGTTCCTCCTTTGCCGGGCTGTAGTTGGGGTTATGATGGTGAGCCATTACCCTGGAAGACAATGAAACAATATGTGTGAGCAAGTCATGTGGCACACTTAACATTCTAAAGTACAGATATCAATTAACTGCCATATATAGCAACCTATTGGCTGTCAGAGGATACACACTTTCAATACCACATATCAGTGCTCAGCCCACAACTGCCTGACAGTGCCTGGCACACTCTATATATCAAACCATGTTTTGCACAGCAACAAAGATACACCAGTATGTAAGACTATACAACAGTACATAGCACACTGTATGTGACACAATACACCACCTAGCCACAGGATGTATATATCAAGCTAATGCATCAAAAAATATGTAATCCATTGCAATGATTGTAAAGTCCAGTTACAGTATTACCAGTATACCACACTAGTCATTGATAGCAAACCCCTGCCTAACATATGTGCACATTCATTAATATAGGTGGCATACTGCTGTACTAGACTATAAATGTTGCTAGATACGCACTTATATCCTGTAACACACATATGACTGAGGCCATGGTACAGGCATACCCACACACACACATCAGACATACATACCAGACACAAAGGTATGGCAACCCAGATGACCTTTACCTGTGTACCTTACAGTACTGTGTGTCAGTAGTTACAAAGCCTTATGCCTGAGATATGTAAACTGCGAGGACTACAGGGAACACACAAACCAGTGGTTTCAAGAAATGTGGACATACACCATACTGTGGTGTTTAGGCATACAGCTTCAGGTAGTACTACAGTTCATACAGGAGTTGGATTCACCAGCAGTAACACTCAATAAGCATACATGTACCTACAATGGGACACCCCAGTCGACACCAAGGGACTATGTCAGACCATATGGCATACTGTTTTTTCTGCTTAGCAATTACATATACATCTTTTGCTGGGATCACAGCTAGGACACATAATACAATGACAGAAACAGTTTCCCACTAAGCTATCACACATATACAGAACTCTGACACATTCACCAATGCATTCACAATCACACTCAGTCAACCTCACATAGCAATTATTGCAACAAGTACATGTGGGTATGTATCGCTTCATAGGTAGGTGATAGGCTATTGGCTCTAGGGCCTATAGAAGTCTAGCCATATGCTACCCTGGCCTTTCACACACAGGTAAGTACGTTTCATGTGGCCCTGTCAAGCAGAGCCACAAAGGTGATTCCCGGGGTGTATTTCCTATCTCCCATACAATCATCAGGATTATTTATGATGATTGCTAATTAAGAGCTTTGTTTGCTATTGATAGGTGGTTTGTTCCAGAGTATGGGATGTCTCTAAGATAGGAATCTATCCTTCCAGCATGCGCTGTTTATTGAGATCACAAGGTTTAGGTCCCTAGAGCGTGTAGGTCATAAGGATTGTGATCTGTTTATGTGGAGCATGTCCCAACAGCTCTGAGTTTGACATAGCTTAGTATGTTAGGCAGAGGTCATCTCTGTGCAGGCGGTATGCAACACAGTCTAGCTGTGGGTTTGTGAGACGGTCTGCATAGGGCATCTGTTTGAGGCTGGTATTACTCTTTGTGAGGTATGTCTGTGTCATTTCCAGTTGCTGTAGATGTCTTGTGAGGTACATACTACATGGGACATTGTACTCTATAATGGGCTTTATGTGTGATTAGTAGAGGGGAACACTGACCTATATTTCCCTGGATGACACACCTTTTGTGATGACATGCGCCACGTAGACAGATTACATGACTAGTGTGGCACTGTGATTATCAAAGGGGTGACTACTGTCCACCTGTGTCCCATGCTCTCTTATCACACCTTTGGTCTTAAGTAGACTACCACCTATGTGGTAGTTCATAGGTACAGAGTTTTTGCAAGAAGGTATGTCAATGCAGTGTCAACATTAAGCTTGAGTCCATGGCTTTGTCACCAGGCATCTGTTGCAATAAATATGACCCTCTCTCTCACTCTATGTATATATATATATATATATATATATATATATATATATATATATATATATATATATATATATATATATATATATATATATATATATATATATACATACATATATATATATATATATATATATATATATATATATATATATATATATATATATACATATATATATATATATATATATATATATATATATATATATATATATATATATATATACATATATATATATATATATATATATATATATATATATATATATACATATATATATATATATATATATATATATATATATATATATATATATATATATATATACATATATATATATATATATATATATATATATCTATATATATATATATATATATATATATACACACACACACACACACACACACACATACATATAAACATCCATTGGTGTACATGTAGATATACATATAGGCACATATACAGTCCACCTTTCATGGTGGGGATATCAATTATACAAAAGTTGTGAGGTATACAGTTATGTCATAATATTGCACAGTGTTGTGCGGAATGCACTGAAGGTGTTCTCAGCCCATGTAGCTTTAGCAGGCCTTACTGGCTGCAACACTGCAAACCTGACGAATCATACCCATGGCGTTTAACCACCACATGTCATTTACCAGCACTGTATGCTGTCTTGTTTGCCACACACTACAACCTACATAGAAATATGCACATAACAACCTTCAACAACATATATATGCCCACCCTTCACAAACAGTTGCAGTATGTCCCTTGCTCTATGCACATGTACAGATGCTAATATATCTGACACAGACAGATCTCTCTGTATGTTTGTGCCATACACACACAAGGTCCACACTATTGTAAGTTTGTGTACCTCATGGCTGACCTGTTGGGCCTTGCTGCAACATGAACAGGTGTCACATGTGAGCACACAGTAATATTAGAGGGTGTATATATAGCTGCAAATGCTAGATTAGCATACTAGCCTGGTACAGCTTTTGCCAATGCTAAGCTACACATTAATGACTATCATGCATTTGTTACTCTGTCACATCCATGTTTATATAACCATATGCGATACTACCTCAAACAGACATTGTACACACTACTGTACAGAACACAGATAACATGGATCAGATGTTCGACATTTAATGCTGAATTACAAATGTCACAGTCATATCCCACTGCACACAGCTACACACTGATTTCTCCATACCTGTAGTTATGCAGGGCATCTGTGCATAGATACGTACTGCTGCCATATATGGATGATTCCAACTATGTAGAGTACTCTTCATAAACATCTACTACATGCCAGTAAATACATAGCTGTTAGATATCTTTCCTTTGTATGTGTTCGTACTTGTCGATTCTGTGTGTTTTGTAATAACTTTTCTTTTTATAGCTTATTATTTTTTGAGATATATATATTTTTTCAATATAATTATTTTTTTCTTTTCAATATATTATTTATTTTTCAATATATTTTTTTTCAATATTTTTTCAATATATTATTTATTTTTCAATATCATTTTTTTCAATATATTTTTTCAATATATTACTTATTTTTCAATATATTATTTTAGTTTTTCTCTTTTTTTTCAATATATTACTTTTTCTTTCAATATATTTTTTGTTGATCTTTTTTTTTTTTTCTGCTGCTGTTGTCTGCGTCCGTGTCTGTCTCTCTCGCTCTCTCTCCCTACGTACTTGCATAGAAATGATTGCATGTGTGGACAGCAAATATTTCAGCAACAACCTGCTGTATATATACTGTTGCTTAGTGGTATTTCATGCAGTCTAGTGTGTCCAAGGTCCGAGGTTCGAGACTGACAGTGGTGTTTTATTTTGCTGCTGAGCTGAACAAGGCCCCTAATATGCAGGGTGACTAAGGCACTTTTAAGCAGTTGTAAGCAGGTTTGCATGGTTTGTGCGACGCTTAACAATACTTAGCTAAGCACATACTCGTGCAAACCCACTAACTACTGCTTAAAAGTGCTTACTCCCGCTAACCCCCGCGCTCATTTCTTTGAAAGGAAAGAAAATGGGGAGATAGGAAAGTGGTGAAAAAGGGGTACAAAGAGGGAAAGACAGTAGGGAAAACATCTCAGGATGTACAGGACGGATGTAGGGAAGGTCCATAGCTGCCCATTTCTTTAACAGCAACAGCTGTGCATATACTAGTAATTTGGAGGGAAATTTGAAACCTTCCACCCCTGAGAGAGAGGTGAGGACAACAAAGTATGTTGTAGTGCCAATTAAATTTCAGTTTATGTGTCCAGCGGACATGTGAGCGAAATGGGCAGCTATGTATGGGGCATAATTTTTTTGTGGGAGCAGATTGCCCATTTTTTTTTCAGATGAGAGTGGAATGTGGGGTAGGGGAAGTAGGTATATTTTGGGAGGTAGGCTGGGGAGGCAAACAGACAAGACAAACAAGATGCATACAGGGGTGGAATATGACACATGGGGTGGGTGAACACCATTGACGGTGAAGGATGTTTGGAAATCGCAAGCCCATGAGCCCACAGATGGCAACAGTGGAACTGAGATCCCCACCCATAGGCAGTCACCGCTGCACCTTCACAGCCTGGAGGGTGGCTGTGCTGGGGGCAGTGTAGGAGGGGCAGGCTCACCCGTGAGTCACGCCACTCTTGCCTCGAGCTGGCGTAGAGGATTAGCAACTGAACGCTTGATCTCCCTACACACCACAGCCCGGACCATTCGGAGTGTGATAGGGGGCCTCTGGCCATGCTTGCACGAGGGGATGAGCCCCATCCCCTGCAGTGCTTCCACTCAAAGGTGGCACAGGACCATTGGAGGAAGAGGTCCCAGGCTGGACGCCGGACCTGCTGGTGCCAGGTGCCATCGACAGCTGAGGTGGGACAGGTGGATCCGCTGGGACCAGCCTTCCCATACGTTCTATATTTAGGAGGATTTAATGACAATATGGTTTAGTAATAGCCAACATCATTCCAATTTAGTTGTAACAGCATACAGTAGTATTCCCATTAACCCAACACACCAGAGTTCCAACAGTTGAACAGCAAGCATAACACATGCATATATAGAACAACAGTGGACATTCCAACAGCATGCAGGATTGATTGGTGGCAACAGGCCACCAAGATTGCAGTATGTGAACAGGGCACATGCATCATAGTAAATGCAGATATTTATAAACCAATAGGACATGTGTCCCAACAAATGTTATGAGATTAGACATACCCATTGAGGTATGGATTTGCATTGTTTATGCACATACAGTAGGGTGTAAAAAGATACCTCCATTAACAACTTATTTATACTTATAAGTTTACACTACATTCCTATTGACTGCAGTTATATATCCCCTACATGTATTATTACACTAGGCAATGTCCGTTAAATGTGAAATGGGTTTTGCTAGTTCTTGATATACCTGACCTGTATCTGAGATACAAACTGTCCTGGATGCAGATGTTACTGCTACATATTTATATATTTCATTTATATTTATATATCTACATATCTGGATGTGTTCAGGTGACATTATCAGGTATATGTTGACAGCCCCTACATTTCTAGCAGCACACTGACATTTCTGGGGAACACAATAACAAGCTACTCATGTGCCAGATTAACCTGTACATGCCGGCCATGAACTGACAGTTGAGGACTGTATATATGCTTAACAGCTACTGGCACTCCCTTCATCCACTTTATATGGGCCTACCCATGTGTGGGTTGACTGCGCTTAATACAACAGTACTATTTCTATAATGCAAGGGTACAACAACATATCGAAGAAAGTGACACAGACGCACTCCAGGAATTATACCTTTATTAATTACATTACACACTTTTCTAGTGGCTCTCTCATTTATTTGATATATCAGTGCATGCAGAGGTCTTTTATTCAAGACATATTATACCTTTATTAATGGGTTACACCACCTTTTCACGCTGTCTCACTTATTTTATATAGCAGTACATGCAGAGAAGTTATTCAATACTTATTATACCTTTATTAATGGGTTACAACACTCTTTTTCAGGCTCTCTCACTTCTTTTATATGACAACACATGCAGAATAATTACTAACCTGCCTGGTGGTGCAGCCTTAGAAGCCTATCTGCATAGGCTTGCTGATTCGCAGCACGGACACCTGCAGCTGTAAAGTAAATGAAGGGATATTGAGACATACCTATCCATAATATAGACTACAATAGCAATTCTTGCATACTTCATTCCATGGCTACATACACAGTAGTGGGGTATTTTCCATTTCACGGGCCTCCTGTATCCACTGGTTCAGTCGGTCCTCCTTGTGTCTCTCCAGGTCAGAGTAATGGTGTCTGACTTGCTCACCAGTCCGAGGGATGCCTGTGGCACTGGTGAGATCATGTGCTAGACAGTTCCAGGCTTCCGCTTTGTACTCAGTGCCCTGAAACTGGCCCTGCAGGAGTCTTGCATCATGATGATGGACGAGGAGCCAAACCATTACTTTTGACTCCTCAATGCCCCACCATTGCGCTCAAAAATTAGAGCCCACTCCGACACCAGCCATACTGTCTGCAGATGGGAGCTACAACCAGTTATAGCAATTATTCTCACCTATGGAGCTTAAATATGCCTCATTTCCTGCACTTATTTGTGATTGGCTGGTTTAGAAAGATCTCAGCTAAAAGCAAACCTGCTTAGCAATGGGTAAACTTCCATTGATATATATGAGTGTGTTGGAAATGCATCCATATGTAAAGCTGTCATGGCTTAGTACTGTGATTATGGTGCACAGTATCCTGGGTTTGAGGCCTGTCATTGCTTTTTATTTTACTACTGGCCAGACCGGCTAGGAGGTGTGGCTTTGTTTAGCCGACTCTGCTCAACTTTGCCCAACGTTGCTTGACATTGCTCTATGCTGCCTGATGTTGCCCAATGTTGTGCTAGTTAGCACGGTGCGCAGCTCCACCCGAACATGTTTTGTTTGCGCTAGTTGACGCGATGCGCAGCTCTGCGCAAAGCCATTGCGCTAGTTAAAGCATGCTAAGCTATGAACAATTATGCTTAACTGTGCTTAATACTAGTAAACTTTGCTTAGCAGTGCTTCACATTGCTTAAGATATGTTACTTATGCATTTATCAGTATGCATGACCATTCCACCTTCTTATATACACACATATATATATATATATATATATATATATATATATATATATATAATATCATTCACTACTACATAAGCCATTTAAATGCACTTTACTAAAATTTAAAAGGTAAATGTCAGGAGTTATTTTTATGCACATATTTCCTACACAAAATGGGAAGGGGAATGGTGGGACTCAAACCGGGAATACCTCCTCTTTGTGCAAGGCTCTGCTACGCTATTGCTATTTGGCTTCATTTGCATATAAGTAGTTTATTATCCTCTTCGATGTCTACACTGCTAACTGTAGGTAAGCAATGGGCAAACCCGCGCATACACGTGCAAATACGGGCAGCTATATCGGGAATAAAAAAAAAAATGGAAAGTTTTACATTTTAAACTTGTACAGGGATTTAGAATGTGGGGGAGTGTAGTGTTGGGTATGTAAACATTTGAGCGGACTCGCTCATTTCACTTGACATTTTCAGTTTAGGCACTTGCAGGGGTGTGGATATTTGAACTGCTCGCCAGTCTGACATGCCCCCTGCACTCGTGCATGCTTCGTGTTAGCCTTAGAGTTGAGTCAGCATGCCCTCATGAATATGCAGGACACGCTGACATCATACTTTTAGACTGCAGTTTCTGAGTAAGACTTACACAGAGGATTAGTGAATCCCGGCCTCACTCTTTTCCTAATCATGGTTTTATGTTTAGAGCTATAGAATGTGTAAGTTCAGATGCTAGAGGTGGCCCAGTACATTTGTTACTTGAAAAAATTTAATTGTTTTGGCAATTACGTATGTTTGCACATCTCTTTCCAGGTTTTAATGAGATATATTCTATCAAATGTATTTTAAAACTGAAAAGTCTTTTAAAATAATCACAGCTATATATTTTTAAAGCAATTTTTTAAAAACCTTTTAAGGCAGAAATGTATATTATTCTACATAGCAAACATTTTATCAATTTTACATGTTATGCATATTATGTTATATTATTTTACTAAATAGAGTTGCCCCAGTAGGAGCGATATATGAGTTTTGCATCATTAGTTTAACTGTTTTAGTTTGTTTAAATTACATGGTTTTTGGAGTATGTACATAAAGTGAGAAACTCACTTATAGGTATGGTTTTTGACTTTTATACTTTCATATAGTATATTAAGTATTTTATAAGTTTTTAGAATGTTTTTAGAATATTTATAGATATATAAATTATGAGTTAAATTAATAAATATGTTAGCAGGTTTTAATTTATTTAGAAGTAGATATAATTAATGGTATGTGTGTTTAAGGCATCTTGGCTTAGGCTGTGCGGGTATGTATATGCATTGGTTGGTGTTGATCAGCTTTTCTAATTAGCAGGGCAGATCAGCTGACTGATGTTCATGTTATATACTGTGTTTTGAATATTTAATTGCATTTGAAGAAGTCTAGCTATCCAGCCAGACGAAAAGCGCTTTATGGAATAAAAAGTTTGATTACTAGCTTGCAAGTTCGTGGATTTATTCTTTTTGTGGATCATTAGTCAGTTTGTTGCTGCTGTTTTTATCTAGTGAAACCTGACAAACTGAAAGCAGGACAAACTGTCTGCAATACCATTCGCACATCTCAGAACATGCATACTAGTAAAAGTGAAGGTGATATGCAAACCCAACAAGATCAGCAACTTAACAAAAGAATGTACTCATTTAGATTCTGAGGAGCATTTGTTCAGAGAACTAACCACAGCCATATTATCTGAATAGAAGAAAATCCTTCAATTCATCATATGATCTTTCCATATGAAAGTGGCTACCCATATTGGAAAGATCTCTAGGAAGGCAAGGTCCTTCTGGCTTTCTAAGCTCAAAGATTTAGTCCATTTGGTGGCAAACCTACCCCTCAAAAATAGCCACCTATACCAATACCAATAACAGCCACAGCATCAGTGAATGGCTGAAGCTGGATGGAGGAAATCTAAGCTGATTGCCAAAAAGACACCCCATTGTACTGGTTGATAAATGTATGCCACAGCCATAGGTCCTCCTTGACTCTGCATGTTATTCTTACCTTGTAATGCTTAGCTTTTCTACTTTTTATCGAATTATAAATGGCTCAAATTAATGTTTTAAACAGAGCAATAGTCCTGCAAGCAAAGTTTAATAACCTGTGAAGTTGCAATATCTCCCCTACTGTAGTCTTACTAGCCCCAATGAACTTCTAGATTATGCATTTCAGATGGTCCAGCTTGTTTTCTGGAAGCTTCAAAACCTTGAATGAACTGCTAAGCCCAGAAAAGTCAGTTCATGTGTTGACCCTTGATGTCTGCCAAGGGTAACCCCAAGGTATCACAAATATCCCTAAAAACTGACATCCTCTCTGCAGCCCGTTCCTTATTCTCCCCGGTTATCATAAAATCATCTAGGTAGTGAATTGTTGATTGCTGGGGTGATCTCTGTTGCCAATACCAATGTATAGCCATGCTGAATGTTTTTAACATAGTGCATGCTACTGAGCATCCTATGGGCATAGCCATGAAAAGATACAGTTTTCCATTTATCTGAAAACCCAGCAGAGGACAGTCTTCATGACTGACTGGGATTAAGTGAAAGGCAGACTTAATATCTACCTTGCAGAGTCATGGAGCCAAGTATCTAAGGATAGCTTTAGCTGCTCGTTCCAAAGAAGACTAGTGCACTTTAGATAGTTTCTTGTCAGTGAATTAATTAATTGACAGATGCACCTTCTGAATAAAAAAGGTTGTGGATCAACCTAAATTTGCCCTCTTTTTGGAGGACTAAGCCTATAAGGGAGATTTTAAAGGAAGACTGGCGGATTGCAAAAAGGGGCCCAAAACCCTACCAACTTGCACCTCTTTCTCAATTAAATAGAAGGCAATATCCTCATAACCGTTGATTGATAAAAGATTCTTAACTGGTCTAGAATCTAGAGTAACCAAAGAACAAAACCTAAAACAATAGCTAAAACCTTCAATAAGAAATTCCACAGCTTTAATATTTGGGTAAGCTGACAGCAACAGAATCAATGTATCTAATTTGATGGGCGTGAAAAGGATCACCTCCATAACTGACCCCTTTACATGTTGGCTCTTGAACTGCAGAATAACCAAGTTCCCTAAATGGGTTATTCTGTGAGAAGGCTATGTTATTCTCCTGATAGCTGGACGAGTTGCTATAGATCAAATGGCCTGTCTTTGATCAATGTCTAATTGATGGGTGGCCTTTGCCACAGGAAAAGCATAAATGGGAAACCTACAAGCAGGCGTTAAACATCTGCCTCAGTTAAATGCCCAACAATATTTAACCTTGCCTGTACTTCTACTGCTGCCATCATTCTCTACTGTATTAGGTTGATCCAACAAGACACTTAGCCAAATATCAGGATGTCTTTACTCCCATTCAATAGATTTCTTCACAGCTTTCAGCTTCCTGAACCTCTGATCATAAGATGATCATGATGTACATCCCCTAATGTGGTGCACTTCCCTGATTGCCAGAAAATAGGCAAGCAGTTGTAGAGCCTGCCTGGGATCCTTTTCCACAATAATGCCCATAAGTACAACAAAACCTAAGGCCCATGTGTCCCAGTTTCTGGACAACACCTTGAATGAAGATTTTTTACCAATTGCTACTAAAGCTGCCTTTAAATTCTTTGCCCTAAGATTATCCATGTAAATTATACAATGGATACCCTCCACATCAAATAAGTCAAATATATCAATAAAGTCACCTCTAAGAATTATCTCTTTAATGTTCACTGGGATGTGGGTGGTAATGTGTGAAACCAGTTGCATTACCAGCCATAGGTGACAAAAACTGTGTAATGCTGAGGCTGGGGTTAGCCAAAACAGGATTTGTTACAGAACTAGGGGGGGGTAGCTTCTACCTGGTAGGTTCATAAGGGCGGACAGTCAGGCCAAAAGGAATCCCCACCCAGGAGACTAACTGTCAATGCAAATGTAACATCAACATTCCTCTCCAAAGCAATGTAAAATACTCTTACTCTACCTTCTTCCAGAAGTGAGTCAATAAACTCATCAAGGTATTCCTCAACAATCTTGCCTCCATTACCTAAATTCAAATCAGTATCCCCTCTTCTGCCATTATCTTCAGAGATAACGTAGCCTTGTCCTAATGAGGGCACTTTCTCCCTCTTAGCTAGGATGCCCTTTCTTACTCTTTTCATTGATTTCTCTGGGGGGTTGGACTCTTGTGTATCCTCATCTTCCAACACTGGAAATGTTTACTTTCTCCCAGCAGACACTTGCTCCTGCATCTGGGCTGCCTCTACCTCATAGAAAAATACTGCACTTCCTGGGCTATCCAGTGCAAATAGTCTTTGAATACCTTCAGAGACAGAAGACCTGCAAATAAAATTAAGAGATTGAAATGTTAAAGACAAATTTATAAACTATGATAAACCAACTCTAGACAGTAAATGAATGGAATAAACTGTGCCACAAAATGAACTTGTTAACATAATGAATAGTGAGAAAACAACTGTAATACCAGGTTCAGGAGAAAGCTTCAATTCAACAACCACTTCCAAAAATAATTCCACTTTTTAATAGTATTAGCAATTGTGTTTTACAATCCATAAAACTTCATCAGATACCTATACTATTACACTCCCCCTTCTTAAATAATATACACAAGTCATATGACCCTCAAACAGTTATCATATGATTGTTTTTTTTTTCTTTTTTAATTCAACATATTTGTTCTAGTGCACATTTTAAAAAAGTAACTATCATGATAACTGTTTGAGGATCATATGACTTGTGTATATTATTTAAGAAGGGGGAGTGGAATAGTACATGTATCTGATGAAGTTTTATGGGTTGTAAAATGAAAGTGCTAATACTATTAAAAAGTGGAATTATTTTTTGGATGTGGTTGTTGAATTGAAGCTCTATCCTGAACCTGGTGCTACTGTTGTTTTCTTGGTTTATTTGATTGTCGTGTTTAAATACTGAAGTTAACTATCTGAAGTTATCAAAATCTTAAGCCCCTTTCTGTAATGATACCTAACGTTTATTTTAAATAGTCAATAATTATGATTAGTCACAATATACTGAACCAAAGGAATTTCTGGGGGGGGGGGTCTTTCGCAAGTAAGGTTCCCAAAACTCTATACAACAACAACTAGGTGGGAATTCTATAACAAAACCCAACATTTCCTTATATGAGTGATACTCCAGACTTACACAAACCACAGAAAAAATATCATCACTTAATTCATGACTACCATCTAAAGGCTGCAACATCCTAGGTAGGAAACTCAACTATCCACCAGCGTCTCCTCTGCAAGCCATTTCTCACAACCACATAGACCAAAATAGGGAGAAAACTTAATGTTGTTCTTATAAACTTAGAAAGTTGTTACCAAAAATGGTCTAAGATTAACACACACTCTCTAAAGGATATGAGGCCTGAACTGAAATGGCTGACATTAATTTGTGATTTCAGTCCCCTCTTATTTATAGAAAAGCACAAAACATCTTATTACTTTCTATTTTTTTATTTTTTATTTTTTTTGAGAAACAGATCAAACTATAATTTGCGAAATTTGGACAGCCGAGAGGTCCACCATAGGCCAAACCCAACTGAACTGAGCACCAGAGCATCAACAGGACTGACACATTCAAATAACTCACAAAGGCTGCAAATGCCCTCATCCTAAATGGTAGAAACACCCATGAGCAGCTGAAGCCAAGTGGCAGGAAATGGACACCACTATCCATATCTTTGGACCACTGTGAATCACTTCTCACAGGCACTCACCCTAGTACTGCCATCATAACCGACAAGCTATCAAAGACCACTCTTCATGGCACTGGGGACAACTGAAGCACTCAGGCAGAAAATGGGACCGACTAAAAGGAAACTATAGCTCCATTACCAAAATAGGGACAGATTTTAAATAATCTTCTTATAAACTTTGAGGGCTACTAGAATAACAGGATTTGTGTTAGCACACATTTTTTTGGAAGGAAACAAAATCCCAAACTCTAAAGTTTGTCATTATTTAGTTGCTTCAGTTCTTGGCGGCTTACAAGAAAAATGCAAATTTTATGAGGAACAGATTAAAATATGAGGTAAAATTCTAGACATTTGAGAGCTACACAGAATCCAGGGGCTGCTGACACACAGCTGCATCTTCCCAACAAAAACTGAACTTATCCTGCAAGTCACTACCAGGAAAGTGACCAAAAAACCTCCAGTGCTCACAGCGCTCACCTATTTAACAGGGATCCATTCACTCCACCACCTGCTCAGCTCATGGACAAGTGGGCTTACCAGTAAGCCTTCCTTATGCATGCAATGGAACAATGATATGGTAAGTGCTTATGCATGCTTGGGAACAATGAAAATGTAAGTGCTTATGCATACTTTGGAAGAATTAATGCATTGTTGTGAAGTCTTGGGGTTTACATTGTTAAGCCTATTATACTAACATAATGATAGTGACATGTGATATTTGTTCCTGATATGCAATACTGTACTGAAATCACCCTTTATAAATACTTGTACTTATATATCTAATACAACAGTTAGACAGCATGCTGCATTTGCTACTTTATTCATGCTTACCAGTTGCTTCAACTAATCTGGTGATGCTCCTACTCTGTTGTGACTATTGTATTCTATGTCCTCATCCTTTAGAATGAGAACTCATAAGACAATTGTTGTTTGCCTCTATTTCACCCTGTTTTCCTTAACTTTATTGATATAACTACTAATACTATGATGCCATTTCATTCACTACTTGCTTAGTACAGTATATGCATGTGTAAATGTTTATTAATATCTAAATTCTCATAGTATGCCAATATTTCCAACAATACAAGGAATAAATAGGACTGCATCTTCCTTCAAATTGTTACACTTTTATATGTTTATCTGTTTAGACAAATGGTCTTGTCTTTATTCTTTTTATGCACTTTCAGACTATGTTCTGCTTTAAACTGTTATGGAATGCATACCTAAATTGCACTTTCATTTAACAGTCTGTGAAGTTTTTTCAGGCAGAAGCAGAAGCTGTACACACATACAGAAATGTAACAATTCAAGGAAATTTCAAGTTCATTTCAATTTATTCTTAATTAAATAATAAGAATAAGAATAATAATGTTACAGATGGATGCAATGCATATACTTGGGCCAGTAATATGTGCTTTGATATTTTTCTGCCTAATAACTGTAAGCATATAAAGAGATGATCTAAAACTGCATGCACAATCAGTGCAACTGGTTATTTCTCACTGAAGGTTATGCTGGTCATTCAGTTGACACAGCATCCTCCACTGCTCCCCAAAATCCTGCATGACTAGGTAGTGATGCCTAACTGAAATCAGCCATCTTGTAAGTGTTTTTAATATTGTAGAAGAAATGACTGTCTTATGTAGTTACTATACTAATAAATATGTTTTGACCTACATAAACAAAATCCATTCTTTATGAAAACTGTCTGCATACATGATAACTACTAAGAAAATGTAATACTGTAAAATAAGTTGTTACAATGCGATTTTCTTTTGTTTGTATATGAATGCCTACATTTATATACATCGAAAAAATATGTGTACATATACTCATGCAGGTGTATGTCAGTAATTTACAGACATTTATATGCATACTTGTATATATTTCTTTACTCATACATATGCATTTGTATTTATTCAGTTCTGCCATTAGATAAACATCCCATATATTAGTATACAGATGCAGTTTTGTGTATAGATATTCATGCTTTCCCTTGCTTTATTATAACAACATTATTGACACATATTTGCCGTTACACAATTTTTTTCCCTAGCAAATATGTTCAGTTATGCAAACTTCTTATAGTTTATTTGTTAAACCAATGTAAATATGATTAAAAAATTAAAAAAAAATATTATACTTACAATACTTTTCCCTTTAACACCACACGAGGAATACCTCATCTCCTTTTGTGGGGATTAATATGACACAGAAGATGATGGTAATGGAATAATCATAGGTGTTATGGACACTAGCTATTACCAATGTCTTCAGCAGCAGCATACATCTGCTCAGGAAAGTTATTTTATAAACAATAGCATATATTTATATGGAGGATTGAACAATGACATAGAATGATTACATTATAATTACTATTAACAGGTGCATCTTCCATATTTGCAGAGTATAACAATGAAGGCAATGTGCATGGTAAGTGACCCCACCACACCTCCTCACTCAGCATATGACATTGTTTTCCAGTGATTTTTACAGGATCAGCCACAGACACAGTTCCTCTATATCAATAAATTTGGAGGATATTAAGGAGCAGAATGGCTGTTGAAGATGGTGGTGATGATGATAATAACAGTTATATTTACGAAAAATAGAAAAACAGCCCATGTAGTATTCTTCCCAAAAATTTCTCTCAGACTGTGAAGAAGAAAATCTAGTAGACAAATTCTAAAGCACAACGTTTATTGTTCAAAATATTAAAGTAATAGTAAAAGACATCAGTTAAATACATTTGTCGCATGAATTTAAAACAGGACTTCATCAGAACTAAATTGCAATTAAAATCATTAGTTTAAATATAGTCTCAGTAAGATAACATGATACACTTATCTAATCATAAAAACATTAATAATGATGAAATATTAACTGCAAAATATAAGTAGGAAATGTGAGAAATAGAAAATATATAAAATTATGCATATATAAATATGTCTCAAATCCCAAAGATGACTGACACAGTTATCAGACTTGATTTGATCTAAGTTTTAGAACAGGAACACAGGGACAACAGATAATTGATCACCAAGGCCAAGGCCCTGGGAAGCACCCAAGCAAAGTTGCCACACCAGTTCCGAATACTTCACTATGGTTTCCCAGGCACCACCTAAGTCACGGATATCATGTATCTTGTGCAATTTTCTTTTGATAAGTTTCCATACAAAGTTGTTTTAGTGTCCGGAAATTGTGCCAGTGTGGGAGTGGTATACACAGCAATTTGTAAAGGTTGTTAAAAGTTTTATGTTGGGAAAATTGAAAGGCAATTTGAAAAAAGAATATATGAGCATTTATACAAGATTTCAAAATGTAATGGAAATAATGCTATTTATAAACACAAATTAGAAGGTGGAAAATCCAGGTTTTTATTTGGACTACTTGAATTAATCCCCCGTGGCTGACTTAACAGATGGTCCCTGAAAAATCACACTAGGGCTTACCTCTCAACTTCTTAAAGCAAGAAATATGGACAAAGCCTAAAATAATGGGAGGACAAAGGACAAAAAATAGGGACACAGTTAAAATATTGCTCTTAAAAGTTGAGACAGTTGCTAGAATCACATGATTTGGGTTAGCATGCATTTTCAAATGGAAATAAAGTCTGAAACTCAAAAGAATATCATTATTTAGTGACCTCGGTCCTCAGTTATTTACCAGAAAACCACAACTTTTAGGAGGAATAGACCAAAGATATGAGGCAAAAATACGGACATTCTGAGAATATAGATGTTTGAGAGGTAATCAATGGAGTACCAGGAACTGGTGTGGCAACTTTGATTAGGTGCCTCCCAGGGCCTTGGCTTCCATGATCAATTATCCAATGACACTATTCTAAAACTTAGATCAAATCAATTCTGATAATTGTGTTCAGTCACCTTTGGAATTTGACACATTTATATATGCATAATTTATATATTTTCTATTTTTTACATTTCCTACTTATGTTTTTCAGTTATTTCATCATTATTAATTTTTTTTATGAGTGGATGTGTATCATGGGATCTTATTGGGACTCTAATTATTAAATTGCAATTTAGTTCTAATGAATTCCCTTTTCAAATTCAAGGGATGAAAGTGCTAAACTAATGTCTTTTACTATTATTAGAATATTTTGAACAATAAAGTTTGGGTTTTTGAATTGGTCTACTAGGTTTTCTTCTTCATGGTCTGGGAGAAGTTTTGGGGAAAAATACTATGTGAGCAGTTTTTGCTGATTTTTACAAGTTTTATCTTCTGGCTGCACATTCACATGCATGGAAGTTTGTTTTTTTCTTAGTTATATTTATGAGGCAGCCTCAGGAAAGTGACATGCAGCAGTTCCCAAGTTTAATGGCAGGATCTCCTACCAACAACTTGTTAGTAACTCTGCAGGAAGTGACAGTTCATCACAAAGTTAAGCACATGCTGTCCTTACACTTGTACAGGAAGAGAATCCATGCATTTCTACATCAGTAACTCCAAATCCAGACAGGCACTTCATGATGATTGCAGACATTCAGAGATAACAGTGTATATAGTGATACCTTTACAAAGGGGAGTCAGGTGCAGGAATCTCTGACAGCTACTCCAGGAAATATGTAATGAACTGGGTCTATATTACATGAACGAGCAATCAAAATGTCGAGTACAAGATACTCTACATACTTTGATCCAATGTTCATGTAATCGGAGACTCCAAATGTTGAAATTTGGAATTCCAAAATGCTTTGCTCGGCCTTCCTAGTGAGTGTAGCGTGTGATGTAAACATGCTACACTGTTTGGAATGGCTTTATAAGAGGCTGCTTTATTTAATATACCAACTCCAAGATCACTGTACATTGGGGAAAGGGCAATTTCCCGGTAATCGCTTGTGTACGAAATTGCTTTGCGATTATCGGGAAATTGCCCTTTCCCCAATGTACAGCGAACTCGGAGTTGGCATATTTGTTAGGAGGGTGTGGGGGTGAAGCCCCCCACTTTGTTTTAAAAGTATGTGTGTTTGTGTAGGTGTTTGAGTGATGTGAGTGTGTAGGGGTTTGTATGAATTGGTTGTATGTGTGTGTGTTGAATGTTAGGTGTGGGACAAACAAAATCTTTCAGTTTTGTATTTCTCAGGGTTTTTAGGTTTCAATGACATGAGCGATCAAAGTGTGTCGAGTATGTTGTAATTGACATTTTGATCACTTGTTCATGTAATATAGACCCTAAAGAATTGGATGTCAAGCAGCAAAAGTGCCATGATATTGTTAGGGCTCAGAGCACTGCCACAGAGGGTCAGCTGGAAATTATCAGAGTCTTCCACAGCATTTGTAAAGATTACCAGCACTACATGAAAATGGCACAGGGTGTGAATAATCCTATGATCACCATACCTCTCAACCATACCAAATTCTTCAGTATTTATCAGTTTTGAGGGCAAAATAATGGGGTGCCATGAATTCCTGTGTGATCTCTTTAATTCCCATTTTTTTTCTAGATTTTTTTTTTTGTTACAACTTTAAACTTATGACTGTTGTCACCACACATTGTCAATGTATCTCACAAGGGGCATGCATGATGACATCGGCTTCATAAGGCAGTGCCTGACTGCCTGTCAGACTTGGTTACTGGGGTGGGAGATTCAAGTTCAAACCATCATGGTGGTGACTTGACCTTGAGGTTATTACTAAGACTTAGTTATTTTCTTCTGCAATGGCTTTCATTCAGCTGCTTGCCTTGCATCATTTTCTTTTCATTTACAATTACACATTTGAACAGGACAACACTTCGCACGGCATGTTTTCCAGGATTAGCCTCAAGGATTTGCCCGGAGATAACTGTTGCCTCTTTTTCATTGATCAAGATGGCTTCCTCTTCAGGTATGTTTTGGAGTACCTCCATAATCAGCACCTTGTGCTCCTGCATGATCACTTTCCAGACAAGGAGTGAGCAGCTTCTGAGGTATTTAATGATAAAGGAGTCAGACAGGATTTTCAAATTAGTGCAATGTTGCATCTTTTAGTCTTGCACCAGTACCACTGCAGTTGTTACTATATAGTCGTAGTGGGAGGTATCCATACCTAGCGGTAATGGGAGGATTTGGAACCATAAAGATCCTGATATGCAGAGTTATGTTAATTAAGCATTTGTTTTGCTTTTGGCTTTTCTGTCTCTGATTTTCAAGGACTTTATGTATGTAGAAGTTGCCGGTCTTCTGGTCTATATTTAGTTTCATGACTTGACCTTCTATTATACATAATATTTTCATCCCAGGAAGTTGCATTGTGTTAGTGAATAGTAAAATGTTTCAATGAAGACTTTTTCAACTGACTGATGCTAGTATGGTTATGACATTGCATGGATTTGATGTGTTCGGGTTGTCAAGTGTCCGTGGAAGGATTATCAACTGGAGCGCTTTTTTCTACATAGTTCATGGTGTAGTTAAAAAGATGAGACTGCTGCTAATGCAGCCTTTCTTCCCTTTTTATTGCCATTGGAAAAAAATGCATAATCTTGGGGGAACATTTGGTTTGTGTAAACACTGTTAAGTAATTCAGAATATGTTGGAAAGGCTGGGTTACTATCTGTTATTTTAATGATTTTAACAGCAATCTCTACGCATACATTGAAGGATTTAGTCAGGGACTGTAACTGCTGTATTTCAATGGTTTTCCACTTCAAGATGATCTTTGAGTTCTGTAAAGAAATGTTTCCACTCTAACAATTTTTAATGTGAATCCCTGGTCTGTAGTTGGTTAAGCATATTTCATAAAAAATAATACATACTGTAAACTCAAGTAGCTGCTAGAATAAAAGGTTTTGGATTATTATGTATTTTCTGAGGGATATGGAGTCTGAAATTCAAATGTCTGCTATTTATTAATATTTAGTGACTTCAGTGTTGATGTTGGTATCCCACAATTCCATTCAAATGGGTGGGGCTTTATGGTTGTGTATGCAAATGCTATGTTAATCACTGTCCCGGTTTTTGGCCAATTATACATACTTTTCATGGGCCTTTGTCCTGATTTTTGATGTTTCCAAGTGGAGAGGAATGATGATCCCACTGATACATAATATGGTAGCAAACCAAGCATCTATGCTTGCTTCCATGTGTACACTAGACAGGACATACCAGACTCATGTAGGAATCAGTCTTGGAAACAGTAGCACAGATAGAGTGGGGTGAAGTAGGTCAAGTGTCCCAGGTGCACAGTGTTGGGGAGGTTCCATCGGCTGATTCTCATTGTTCTTTAATGCATACTGGCTTTTAAAAAATGATATTGGATTTGTGCTCAAACCTGAGCAAGCAGTTTGTTACAGTTTAACACTTTTTTGTTAAAGCAAATCCTGAGAGCTGTAGTACTCCATGCAGAGTATAAACTGTAGCAACTGCTTAAGATCTAGGCCATGGCCTTGGGACTAATCAATTGCCTGCATTAACCCCACTTGTAAGATGCTTGTGTCTTGGGGAAATCTATAATAGCTCATAATTTATAGTCATATGTGAACTTAGTTAGCCAGAGGCCTTTAACATTAGGCTTGACTTTGGAAAAGTAGATGGGAAACAGGAGTATGCCTAGTGTGGAGCCCTGAGGTACTCCACTTGTGACTGGTCTCTTGTTGTTGGTGGTCCAATGATCCTGACTTCTTGGGTCCAGTCTGGCAGCCAGCCAGCATCCAATGAGTTATGTAAGGGTTTACACCTAGCTCAGAGAACTTGTCAACAATACCTGAGTGGGCTATTGTATCAAATGCCTTAGCCAGGTCAAGATAAACAGTCTGCACGGTTTTACTCTCAACCATTGCCTTGTTGATCCTCTCAAATTAGTCTACCAGGTTAAGTAGGCATGACCTTCCATTAACAAAGTGAAATTGTGATGGAGCCAGAGTCTGTAGGTTGCCAATGTCCTTGGTTATCATTTCCATTAGAATTCATTATGTGGCTTTGCATATTAGGCTTGTTAGACTGATGGTCTGTAGTTCCCTGGATCAGTTAATGTTCCACCCTTGTGAAGGGCAATGACTGTTGCACGCCTCCTTTCACGTGGTATGTAGCCTGTTTAAGGACATAGTTGAAGAGTGTCTCAAGTGGTCTTAATAGGTCATGCTTTAGAATGTTCAGGAGGCAACTATTGCTGAGATCCATGGAGGTGGTGTTCTTGACTTTAGTGAGTGCTGCCAGCACCTGGTCCCAGGTGACAGATGGTGGAAGAATGTGGGAGGGGATTTTACCAGCTGGAGTTGGGGGGGGGGGGGGCAGTGGGAGGTGAAAGGTGAGCTGAATTTATTAGCCAGTTGATTTGCTATGTTACTCAGATTGCCATAAGTGGTATCATTCACCACCAGTTCAACACACTGTTGTGTGTTATCTCTATGGTTATGGATGTAGCTGAAGAAGGCATTCTGATTTTCCGTAGCCTGTGAGACTATCCTGATCTTACAGTTGGTCTTGTTGGACTTAATTAGACATCTTAGATTTATTTTTAGTTGTGTAACAGAACACTTAACTTTAAGGGAACTGCTTTTTCTGATTTTGGCTATGAGTTTTCTTTTTTATTAAATACTCTGTTTAGGTGAGGATTCCACCAGTGGGGTTTGTTTTTAGTGTTTGTTTTGAGTTTATTTCTGGTAGGTACAGCAGTGTTTGTGCAGCCATTCACATTTTTTTATAGTGATTCTATGAATAATTCTGCATACCTAGCTGTGGTCAATGAGTTGGGGAGAGCCTTGAATTTGAACAAACTGTCACTTAATAGGATATATTTTGCCTTTCAATAGTTTCTGTTAATGGTTTAGCTGAATTTCCTAAGTTGATTTTAACTTCTCTAGAGACAGCTTTGTGATACGACCTCCGTAATGAGGATAAGACATGGGGGAGGGGGCTGCAATGCTCTACCATGTTGGTGAGTACCATATCCACTATGTTTGATCCTCTGGTTGGAGCATGTACTATGTGTTCCGGAGTGTTTCTGTTAATAAATTCCAAGAAGAGTTTGGTCTGTGAGTTTCAGGCAGTGTACATTTCCCAGTCTATAGAGAGTAGTTAAAGTCACCCTTGAATAGGGTGTTTAGTTGGATGGTGAGCACCTCTAGTAGATTTAGCTAAGAGTCATGTGACTAAGGGACCTTTCCTATGGTGACTTGCACATAGATGAGTTCCATGGTATCATCTTGGTTAACCAACCTGAAGGTATGTTTGTAGCTAACATAGATATAAACACCTTCAGCTTTGGCCACAGTCTATGTTTCTGTTGGTCGAAATGAGCAGAAGGCACTGCTGACTTTTACTTCTGGTCTACTTTCTACAGCTTTAATCCAAGACTCAGTCACAGCACAGATTTTTACATTCTCTAGAGTGAGGAGGGCTTGAAGGGTATGGAGTTTTTTTGTTTAGGCTCCAAGCACTGAGAAGTAACACTTTAAGATTTCTTGTAGAAATTTTCGCTATGTTGGTTGTTTGTCTTTATGGTATTGCCTAAAAAAAGGGCTCTAAGGGGGTGGATAAAGTTTTAACAAATATCCAAAAACCTAGGGGGGGAATTCATGTATGCATGCATCTGCAGGAACATACACACACACACACACACACAAACAAACACACTTTCAAATAGTTATTCAAGATACTGGAAAAATGTATACATAGACAAATACTAAACCACTTCTTACAGGCAAACTTAATTACACCCACACTGCATGGTTTCTGACCCTCGCACAGTACTACCACTGCCCTCCTATCTTTCACACACAATATTGCCCAAGCCAAATATAATAATAAACTCATATCAGCTCTATACCTTGACCGATCCAAAGTATTTGATACTGTTTCCCATCCCATCCTCCTAAACAAACTTTCCAACCTACAACTTTCTACCTCCACTACCTCCTGGTTTAACAGCTGTGTACCTTTCAAATATATATCAGCTCATCAGATAGCAAACATCCTTCTCCAATGTGTTCAATAAGGTGTGAGCAACAGGTAGTTGTGGGCTAGGTGAAGATTCCTAAGAACTCACCATCCAATTTCCCATGCCTTCTTCTCAGCATGCACAATTATTCCATGTGTTCCACCTATGGTGAGAGTCGGGAAGTAATGAGCAGGCCAGCTTCCATTTCTGCTGGAGTGGCTGAACCTGCAACTTGGAGCTCCTCACTCCCTCTCATAGCTCTTAGAGCTTAAATGGGTTTTGCTTTCCAGCAGCAGAAGGCATACCTCAATGCAGTGACTTCCCTATTTACTGAACTTGCACAGTTGCAGTGTGTGCTCAGTAATCCATGCTCCATCTGAATAATACCTATTACTCCCTCTTGGTGCCACACAAGGAGTTAACCAGTAACATCTTCCTCTACTCAGGAGGGTTGAGTTGGTATTAGCCTTTCATAATCTTCCTCCCTGCCCTAACTCTTCCCAAATACAAGCATTTAATCAAATGTAGGTCTCCAGGGTTGTAGTCAGGGCTTCATCCCTGTATGCCATAAAGCTAGGAGCCATAATCTCAGTTTTTCAATAATTAATGGGGGAAGTGAATGATCAAGTAGAAAATACCAGCTTAAGTAGTCAAAGTGATAAGTAAAAGAGGTGACAATAAGACGAAGGAATAGAAGATGCTTTATTAAGTTATTAAAGGTGGTTAACCCTCTTAGGACTACAAGGTAATAAATGTAGAGAACAGGATAATGCCAACTACATCAGAAGAAGTGCACAGGAGGAGGGAAATCCATGAGAAGAGCAAAAAAAAAAAAAAAAAAAGAAAAAATAAATATAAAATGTCATTGCACTCAGAAAGACTATCAGTGATTAATCTGAATACATCGAAATATATGACTTCATCACATGTCTTATGTCTTAATTAAACCACTTTCACTAAAACACTGCTTGTCTTTTAAAAAGCATGATTTATGGTTATGAAAATAAAAGACTATAGCTACCTACCTGCATACATAGAGACATTGCAGTATTTATGAAGAATCATGAGGTGAACACAAAAGCCTCACATTAGTTAAGATGTTAGGTGGCTTTGATGTTCATAAATGCTTTTATATAAATAGTTCATTGTAATATAAATATATGGTGTGATGCAATCAGCTGACACATATTTATGCAATAGCTTTTTAACACCAAGGAGCATTGTCTAACAGAGTCCAAAGAAAATCTTCAGATAATAGCCATAACAAGTCTATTTTCACTGGTTTAAAAGCTAAGTAACATAATCACACATATATATTTATGGCCTGAGGGTTTAGCAGAAATAAAATTAATTTTTCAGTATTCTAGCTACTGTTATTGTTAAAACAGAGTGTGTTGCCACTGTCTAGATTTACTGACAAAGTCAACTATTTTAATATTTCAAAATGTTGATCTATAATTTAGATAAATCCAACTATTTAAGGAAGAAGAAAAAGACATGATATGTATTATAACCATGCCTCTTGCTAGACTCTAGATTGATTCTGTAGTAATAAAATAGTGACAAGAAGCATTAAGTCGGCAAGGAGAATACGCAGAAACTGCAGACATGAATGAAGTGCAACATAACATGGCATGTCATTTGCTTGTGAGGCCTGTCAAATTCACATTCTTTTTCATCTGCGAGAAACTGATTCTCTGTGTGTCATTTAATAGAGATATAACTTTGCAGTACAGCTTTACAGTTTAATTACTTTTAGTGAGAAGTGACTTCTGCCTGACATGCTATTAAGTGTTAGAACAGAGTAGATGGTGCTATTGGAAAATGATTTATGACTCAGTTCTACTGAAAAATTAAAAATAGCCATCAACTTCATTATGATATTATTTCAGTGCATAAGTTATTTTATCCTGGGAAGCTTTGTAATTTGAATCTTGTCTCTGGTGGATTTTGCAAAGTAATTTCTTCACTACTGTTGCCTGTGGGATACAGCTCATTTTTGGTTCTTGGCTTGATCATCAGTCCTGACCTTTGCAAACTGCATACTTGACGTGCACTTAGAGGCCACAAAGAGTATTTAGAATGCTGAAATGTTCCTCATGTAGATTTTGAACAGAATGTGGTGGACTACTGTTGTTTCTGATAATAGATTGTATAGAATTACTGAAATAAGAAACTAGATATGAAATGTCACCACAAGCATCTATCTGCACAATATTCTGAATACTATTATTTTACTAATATCCGGCATTAGATGCCCAAGATATTCAAGACATATTTTTTAGATTTATGAATCTAAATGTAATGTCATTATATTATTTTTTGGGATAACTCATTGTTAAATAGCATGTCAGTGTGCTGTCCTGCTTATAATCATTAAATAGTTTGCATAAGTAAATTAATTTATATCACAGATGTTGAGGAATCAGGGCCACTAAATTTTTACTTTTTGAAATTAACAAACAGCAGAAAGCTTTACCATTGCTGTTTAGCAGATCCAAAGGGGATAATCTTACAAAAGGCAGGGCCATAGCTGAAAGTAAAAAAAAAAAAAAAAAAACACTAAGAACTAATATGAACTAGGATTATCAAATGAGGGGTTGGTTGAAACCACTAAGAAGATGTTTCTTTAACAAATCATAAAATAATCCCAAGGTTTACCCCAAAAGCAGATCAGGGGTTAACCATTGATCCATGTGAAGGGAAAACAGATATTCATTGAAGAATGAAAGATTTATGGATTATTTGGAAGACTGAGGGAGACTGAACCCAAATGATAAAGGTTTCATCTTTGGAATGACATGCCAGAAAAGGAAATTATACATTTCCTTCACTCAGTAATCAGGACAATATTAATGAAAGGGACTGTAGACATGCCTTACATAAGCATTAACAAGCCTGCTGACAAATGATAGACAGAAAGGTTGCAAACACATTAGACAGGTAAGGGGTCTGCAGGGATGGCAAATTTAAATAAATCTTGCCTCATTCAAAGTCCAGCATTTTGTAGTTGAAATGTTATTAAGATATTACAGCTAATGGGGGCAGCAAAGTTAAACTGTGTTTGGTTAAATAGATGTTGTATATCCACTTTTTCAAGATTGTGTATGATTGTCCAACTCCACACCATCTAAAAAGTGACATTTCCAAGGTCACAACACACAGAAACATTTCTTTTTTTGTAAGGAGGCAAGCTTACCCTGCATCTTCAATGAGGAAAAAAGTTCATTCAAATAACATGCATACCAATGCCGACATCTTTCAGACATGGAGAAGGTGAAAAAATTGATGAAAGTGAACACTCACTTTCTCACTCTTCTCTAACTGCCATTACGATATATCAGTGACCTTACACTGATGATATCGCTCGACTGGATGCTGACCAGCAGTAGGGTCCCACAAGGATTTATTGATACGTTCATGTCATAATCTAAGTTTCAGCCAGTAACAAGAGTATTATACACAGGATGCTGGAAAGGAGATTTTGCATACCAAGTTCAAAATATTCATTATATATGCCCACAAATCTTAAGAGAATATGCAACTGATGTGCTAGTTGGAAGAAACGGCTGCATTGTAAGTCATAGATATCAAAATGCTGAAAGTAAATAAGTGTTCATTAGTACTTTCATCACAGTGATAGTGGCTACTATGAGATACCTCAACAAAGTTATATCTAAAATCCAAATCTTGTGTTGAAACCATTGTCAACCAACCCTGGTCTCGTGTATGATACAATGCAATTTTACTCTAGTTGAAGAACATTGAAATGTGTGCTGTAAATGTCTTCCTTACTGTGGTCAGAAACTCTTTTTGTTCTAACTGATATAGTCATTGCATTATAGAATGGTTGCTGTGTATGTATTTCTAACTATAAAAACACTTTTATTAAATTATTAAAGTATGTTTGACCTTAGGCAATTATAAATACATCTGTGTATTCATATATAGATAGATCGATTAGGAAGGGAGAAAAAAGAGAAAGAACAGCCCATCTGGTTACCAGGCATATCAGCATGTCCTGAGAGGTAGGAGCAAACTGGAACAATCAATGAATATCCATGTGGACAAGAAGATAACATACAAATTATACAACAACAGTAACTGGAAACAAAAATACAAGCATATAAGACACTGTCTCACACAAGTCTGTTCGAGAAAATGCTAATCCCTCTCCATAGACATTACAGGATAAACATTTAGCAAAATACAGAGTTAAAAAATTAAATAATAACAGTAATCCAATTCATTCTTAAATTTACTCAGCAAAGTTATAAACAGGTACTGATGCATATGAATCCCATTCAGACATACTGCCATGCTCTTTAACTTATGATTTAACTTTGTTATTCAAAATTGGTTCATAAGTTAGCAGTGGGATTTTTGTTTTTGGTAAGTAAATTAATCGAGCAAATACAAGATTGTAGATTTCAAATTTTGTGACTGCAAACTAATAGAAAAAGGCAAGGGTGGTTATGAAACAGCATACCATATCTTTAGAAATCATTACACACATTTATTTGAGGCACTGCTCTCCATCTAAAGTAAAATACAATGCACATTGTAAGAAAAAGGCAAGTATGAATAGCATTTAGACTTTAAAACCACTTTGATGCACAGCCCAGGACCATGATTATAGCATATGTCTGTAATGTTTAAAGAAAATTAACACACTCTCATGTTGTAGTGCTCTTTATGCCTCTGCTTAATATCCCCAACAGGAAACAGGCAAAAACAGCAAACAGTGCAGGGGGTATTATTATTATTGCCCTTGGAGGACCATATATAGAAACATAAATTCACCATAGTTGCAATATAACCATATTTAGAAACATAACTTCAATATAACTGCAATATAATCACATCAGCAGTACATCAGAAAGACATTAAGCAACTCCTGAAATTTTACATGTGAGTCTAATATGTGAAAGATCTTTTCTGATGGAAGCACTGCGTTTATGAATTAAACAGTATACTGAAATGTAATATTATCCTTTAATTTGGTTTAAGAAGTCTTTGGCTTTACAATTGTTGGAGTGCCTGTGGATTCAATCCTTTTCTTTTTTTTTTTTTTTGATTACTTGTTTTTTTTTCCACAGTTGTTGGAATGCCTATGGATTTTTTAGTTTAAGAAGAACCTCTGAATGAGTGGTCCTCTGCATCACAAAGGTCTACTGAAGTATTAAAGATTCATCCACACAAAAGGTATCAGATTGACTGTAATTAAAGACCTCTGTAGAGAGCTTACAAAAGGTGGATTTTTCACTTCTGTACACTTCTAAAATGACCATCTCATTTCAGCTGTAGGTTGAGTAGTGAGTATGTCACGTATTTTAATTGCTGAGTTTAATTTTCTTTAACAATGCAATCCAAGTATTTGATTGCTGTACGGGAAAGTTGGACAACCTATTTTCTACTAAATATTGTACATAAGTCTAAGTAATGACATGCCCAGCATGCCAGTCTGGAAAAGAATAATTATTACAACCAGCATTCTAAAAATACATTTCTGGAAGAGTTTGTTTATAAAACAAATTGCCAAATAACTAACCACTGCCCATTTTTCTGATAATTTCTGAGGGATCTGGGAACTATGTAAATAAAGAACAGGTATTTGATCATCACATATCCACTATTGAAAAGAAGGCCTTTTTAATTACATAGCTTATATCTAAAGGTATGTTGTCCAGGTCCAGGGGATGAAATCATTCCACTATACCTAGCTGTCATCAGGTCGATTATTAAATAGAATGCCTCATATGGTATGTACCTGTCTAAGCATTTGTCACAATCAAAGAGATAACAGCATTTTCCCTCTAAAATAATCAAGTTCTTATTATATAATCAAAGACGCAATGCTTCAAATGTGTCTTGATCAAACTTGAAAGCATGAAACAGCAAAATAGTGAAACGGCATATAAGCAATTTCTTTTCCTGGGAAAGAAATCGCTTGGCTGCCTCCTTTACTATGCCGTTTTCCTCACTGTAGTGTGATATTGGAGTTGGTATATTTAAGTAGGGAGGGTGGGGGACACAGCCCTCCACATCGGGGTGTGTGGGAGCAAAGCCCCACACTTTGTGTAATGTTTTTAAGTTTTTATTTGTTTTTTTTTTTTTGTGGAACAGCAATTTTTTTTCCCGGGAAGAAAATCGCTGTTCCAAGTGTTCGGGATTGTAAGCTTTCACTTACATGGGGTCAAAAAATCAGCGTTCGCCTTTTTAAGCATTTGCTGATTAATATAGACCCAAAGAGTCAAGGGCCTAAATAACACAAACTGTACAGACCACCTCAAAGCCCTTAACCTTGTTTTGGTGTCATACAGGCAACTTAGGGTCAACCTGGGCCTAGTATATGGAGCCTCAACAGACCTTATCCTATCAGACCTATTACTCATTCATAAATCCAATTGTGACATCAACACTCACTCAAGGAATGTCATTCTCTTTTGCAACATAAATAGAATATGGTGGAGGGACAGACATGTATCACAGAAAAAAAAAACTTTCCTATGGAACTGTCTTCTACTCTATTCAAAGCAAAGAGCTTCTCTTTCTCTTTTTAAATGTCATTTTGATGAATGGATAGGAAAATGCAAATTCACCCCAACTTAGCATTTATGCCCCTTCTGGATAGGGACAAAAAATTAAGAAGTCCCAATATATCATCATCTTGTTCTTTTCTGGGTTATTTATGCACAAAACCTAAGGGCTGAAAACTACCATAGGAATGTAAAGCTAGGTCCTCACAAATCTAGTAAGTACCTGTGAACCTATAAACCTATTTGCATTTCCTACCTCAGAAATTCTAGATGCCCAGAGTATATTTATTAAAAGTGGTCTGATTATCTCAAAAGAAAGGCTCCAAAGGGATAACAGCAAGCAGAATACAGTCAAGAAATAAAGCAACTCAGAAAGCTGTACTGATGAAAAGTCTATTATACAACAACCCGCCCATTAATATTCCAAAATGTGCACGCTGATTGGTCAGCATGCATGTTGTAAATCAGACTTTTCCATTAGTATGTCTTTATTTTTTTTACAGCAATGGAGAACGCAAGATCTCCATTGCTTTTTAGAAACTGTCACGCTATGTTAAAGGAGTTTAACATAGTGAGACAGCTTTAAAAAAAGTAACGGAGATCATCCTTTCTCTGTTGCTTTTTTTAAAGCTGTCTCACTATGTTAAACTCCTTTAACATAGCTAGACACTTTGTAAAAAGCAACGGAGATCTTGCTTTCTCCGTTGCTTCCACCCACAGCTCTGATGTACTGCGTAAGCATACGCATGTGCAGTACCTCAGAACTGCCGCAGAATACCAGATAGCTGTAGAAGGGCAGCACGGAGGCATTATACAATGCCATTATTTAAGAAAATTAAGTATTTTTTTTCTTAAATAATGTCATTGTATAATAGCAATAACCCACTTCTGGGTGTGGGTAATGCTGGATTTACCCACAGTTGTCATTGTTTGGCCACTCGGGCTTCGCCCTCATAACCAAACCACACCAACTGTGGGTAAATCCAGCATTACCCACACCCAGGCATGGGTTATTGCTAAAATAATTCATGTGAATGACAGGATAAAAATTTGAAAACGAATGCAAAATTAAACCAGAGACACAGATATCAGTTACCATTAATAATTATGGGTTGCTATGAATTCACATACACTTTTTCAGTGTGAAAGTATTTGTTCATGTATTAATAGTTATTTGTTCTGCAAATAGGAATAACCTGGTAGGAGTAGAAATACTTATGTTCTTAAAATGTGTGCAGTGCATAAAGTCACAGATTCACTGTATCCTTAACAACAAGTAAACTCAGAGAGGTAACAAAAGGAAAAATGACACAGAGATTGAAGAACAGGGAGAAGACTAGCACTGATATGGTTAAACATCTAATATACCAGGAATGACTGACAGCAGAAGAAGCAGAAGAATAAATTGGAGGTTAGAGGATGGAGAGGGAAAAAAGTTCTTAAAGGCAGTTGAATGTCAGTTGCAAAAGGGAAACACATGTGGAAAGAGAAGAGCTGAGGCAGATTGTATGCAGCAATAAGCAGGTCACATAAAAAGTATATAAGAGCTAGTGTCAGACCAGGCTACCAGGCTATTCATAAGCATAATATGCAGCCACATAAATGCATTCTGCACACTGTCTGTGTTACACCAGCTGTCAGTACCCTAGTTCATAGATATGGATTATGTTACTAAGGAGCATCATACACAAAGATTTGTAATGTCACTGGACTGCACACCAGTGCTTATAGTACATCACTGTGCTCAGTGTTCTGCAATGTCAAAAACAAGAATCACAGTGTGATATCATTGCACAGCACACTGTGAAGAACGGGTACTGAAAAATATATACTCTTGTCTGACATGCCTTACTATGTAGCTGTTCCATTCCGTACATGTCACACAGTGATTCATAAACGTTTTCCACTCATTAAGCATTAGAGCAGAGGTAGGTACATTACCATACTATATTAATGAAGGATCCTAGAACATCTGGAGTTCCTAATGACAGAAGCTTACCAACATCACTCTTTTGTGGACAGGAATATGTATGTTTAATATATTGAGTATGCACCTCAGGGAAATCCATTGCTAATAAGGTTTTTCTGCCATGGAAAAGTTTCATTTATTTTCTTTTTTACATAAGCACAGATGTTTCTGTTCATCACCTTATGCACAGGTGCATACTGTTCTTACACATGGAAGCATCTGTTGCAGATTTAACAGAAATGTGGGCTATTTTACATAGTAACTGATCTAGTCCTTCTTGAATTTGGGATGTAAAGCAAACTAGTGGCCTTATATGCTTGAGAAGGGTTTAAGTGTATTTTGGAATAATAAGAATGGGGTGGGGGCTAAATACCTAAAATATTGACTTGAAGGCTCAAAGGTGAGGAAGAAGGTTTCTTTTGGATAGATAGTATATGCAGGTACTAGATGAAGGGAGAAAGGATGATGAGATACTTTCCCAAATGGATAAAAGATAGGAAAAGAGAAAGTGAGTTATAGCTACATTATACCTTAATATTCCAGAGATAAAGTGCAATGTGCCACATAACGGTGGATTTGGATGAGTGTAAAAGTCTTGGAGAAAGTGAACAAAAGCTCAAGATAAAGACTATAACAAAGAACTCTTGATGAATTGTTTTTTAACTACAAAAGTGTAAAGAATAGCTTGTCATTAATGATCATGCTAGGATGTGATTCATGAAACCTGAAGTAGGAGTAGGAAAAGCAGTAAAACAATCGCTTGGAAGTAAAGAGAAACAGGCTGCAATCTGCAGAGAATCTCAGCAAAAAGCAAAATGGAATGTAACATTTAGTGATAGTAGTGCTGTAACTGCAGGGATGCATTAACAAGGGTATAAAACATTATGTCCTGTAAAACAAAAGAAAACTGTTGTAATGGAAGAAAGAAGGTACCTGCTCAAAAAAGTGAGGACTGAACAACTCTAAATTAAAAGAAGAGACCAACATAGAAGGAAGAAAACCAGTAGAAAGTTGGAAAACTACTTATGAGAAAATTAAGAAAAAGTTTCATATATTGCAAAGCAGAAAGAATCAGCCTGAGAAACATGCACTGCAGAATGTGCAAAGGTAAAGCTTCACATTGAGGTATTACATAAGAGGGAAAGTATAATGAACTAGCAAGCAGGCAAATGCAATGGATGTGGGGGTACCATGCTATATGACTGAACAGAGAATTCACACTGACTAAATCAAACTCATCAATGATGCAATTGTTTGTGTATAATATTGTGATCAATTCTCCCAGTAAACTGGGCAGTACTTTTATTTCTTTTAAATGAACAAAACTATTGAAGACCTGCAGATTGCATGAATGCAGAGTTTAAAGTCAGTTTGACATAGTTCCAAACTATTCCACTTGCTCGTATTTTCTGCTTTCTGGGTTAGCATATACAAGTGAAAATTAAAAATGCAAATCTCAAGCAGGCAAAATCAGGCTTAGTTAACAGAAACCTAATAAATTCAAAATAAAAAAATAGCAATTTTATAAGTAACAGCATATTTAGAGTCTGCTATGTAGGAGAATTATGGAAGGATAGTCCCTCATATTGGAAGTATCATATCACCAGTAATCTTTCTCATTTGTAGAAACTTGGTTCAACAAATAAAACCTCCTACTCATTCCCAAAGGAAACGAAGTTAATCATTTTTACCCTAAAAAGTTGCCAAAATCAAAAGCAACCTTTCACCATAAAGACAGCCAATAATACTGTCATTTAAAATGTAACTCACAGTAAAGTTCTCAGTGTTATCTTAGATATGGCCAGGATATACTGTACACCATTAAATCTACACACCAGAAACCAGGCTCCCTTTATAGGATCAATGCATTCTTTACAGATGTGGCAAGAAAAACTTTAGCCACTACGTTCTTATTGCCAACACTCTTATATGCTGCACCTATCCTAACAAACTTAAACAATACTCAGAGAAAGAAATTTGCCTCCTGATACAATAAAATTGCTAAATTTGCCACCAGTCTTCCTCATGGGACCCACCACTGTCATAGCTTAAAGCAATTAAACTGGCTTGAACTGCACAACTACCTAATATATTCACAACTAACTAGAGCGCACAAACTCATTCATCATCCAGTAAAATGCCTGCACTATAAAACTTATTTCTACTTTATTGTCCAGCAAAGAACATTTGTTCTATTAACAAATTCTTAGTAATCTGAAATAAGTCAAATAATGTTGCTGGACCCTCACTCTATTCTCAACACATTGCTAAACTCTGGAATAGTAACCCCATACAAATAAAACTTTCTGAGAAACTCAATAGTTTTAAACCACTGCTTAAACAACATCTTAACCAGTCCTGGTCCTGCACATGCTCATTATCAGGTTAAGACTTTGTGCTCACCGTACGATACTCTCCAAATACTGTCCTTAAAAAGAGTACTCTCAACCTCTTACTGAAATGACAAAATATTTTTTATACATAACTGCTGCAACCCACAAAGCTGCGTGTAGGCCTTCTCTTTAGCAACTTCTACCTCTGTAAAATCTTAGAATGTATAAATGTAACTATTATATGTGTATAAATGTAAACAGACAAGTAACTACTCTATGTTTAAATAGAGCTAAGTATAATGCAATACAAACAAATGGAGCTTTTCTCCATGGGCCTCTGCTAAAAATGTATAATACCCACTTGGACATTCCTGGTAAACAAAGACAAATACATAATAAGTGTTGGGGGTCTTTAATTTCAAACAGATATTATTTGCTTTTTTTATATTTAGTGTACTGGTTATTTCTTTTAAATGACATTTTTCTCAAAATGTGTGGTCACTTGATGAACAGGTTTTTTTTCATGTATGCAGTCATCAATAAGAGGGTTTCACTTAGTTTTGATTCCGTATAGAGCTCTTTGTTCTTGTGCTCAAAATCCAAAGAGTGACTCGTGTCTTTGCCTTAGCATTTACTAAGTAACAGAATGCAAGCATGTGAATCTGTCATTGTAGAATAGTCAAGGAGCTTTATGGGCAGATGGAATCATCGCCATGAGAGAAGTAGGGGAGGCCGTTGTTTGGAATGTGAGGAAATAAGGTTTAGGAACAAACAAAATCTCCTTTTTGAACATTTGTAGTTGTTAGTTGTGCTTTACAGACTTCTGTGAATAGTGATACATTCCATCCCTGGATAATGGAAAAACTACAAATGGCTTCATACAGAAGGGTCTATATCATATCTTCGAAAAGTCAGTTCAGCAATCAGCATTTACATAAAAAATGCCATTCAGTGAACTGTTGATAGTGAGATTGCGGTACAGTGAAGATCAAAAAATTGCCCTTTCCTCACATTTGTGTGATCTCAGAGTTGGTATATATAATTAGTGGGGGTGTGGGGGGCTGCCCCCACAAAAACGAGTTTGACGAACGGCATTTTTGATGTAAATGCCATTCACTGAACTGACTTTCGGGATATGATATAGACCCAAACAGAGAACAAAAAGGCAGCAGCACTAAAATAGGTCTAGGAAGGAGCCATCCAGCAAAATGCAGGTCTGTCTTATTTTTCTCCAAAATCGTAATACCAAACATTTGTCATGGTACACTGGTAGATTATCTTAATGCTATGTTGGGGAATAACCTCAGTTCATGTTACAAACATCTTGTCAGTTCACCTTTGTCCAGTTCTACCACTGAATGACATAGAAATGTTGACAGACTCTGGCAGGTGAAATTTATCCAGGTTTTGTCATGGCTACTAACTCCTAGACACACAGGAGTCTGTTAAGGAAAAAAGGGGTTCAGATTTATGAGACAGATAGAAACCTAGCCAGCTGAATAGCAATAAAGCTGGATAACTAAAAGAAAGTTTTCTGAAGAAAGGATAGGTGCCAGAACAATGTCACATGACTTATAACTGGAAGTGATTTCTTCTTACTATATTTATATTAAATATAGCAAGTGGTTCAGTGGAAAGATAAAGTAGTTTGTTTATCACATAAAATCTCTACTGAAATAAGCAAAATATATTTAATCTAAAATTGTGTAAGATGACTCATATTGGTAGGAGAAACAGGCAGAAGTCATGCACATTAGAAGGAGCAGTACTACAGTAAAAAGAAGAGAGAATATGTGGATAGGAGAAATAAGTAGCTCCACTACTGCCAGGGAAATAGAGAAAGTGATAGACACTTTAAGCCACATAAAGCTCCAGGAACAGATGGGTTTCTAGCAGAATTTTACAAATCGGGAGGGAGAATATTGCGGCAGGCTCTTACAAAGGTATTTAATAATATGTATTACTCACTGGAACTTGGTTGAACCAAATGATCCTGGCACTTATTGCAAAACCTAATGATGCAAAACCAGCTTTGGAGGATTTTCAAACAATTCCATTTTTTACTCATGATCTCCACGATCTTGGTCTCATGATCCTGGAGACAACTCTGGCAAACACACTTGATCTGTTATTACGAAACTTGATTGTGGTGGGACAGAATCTATTCATAAAGGAAAGAAATATAGCATATAACTGATGGGAGCTGGCGCTCTTCTTTCATGGCTTTGGTGAATATCAGAATAAAACTGGCATACTCCTTTTTAATATTAAAAGACTTTTGATTCATTTAGTTGTTGCTTTTTTTTAAAGTTCTTTAATAAAGGAAGCTTGGAGCCCAGTTTAGGAGATGGACACAGTATCTAAACACTAACCCATCATTTATAATTAATGTGAATACTGGTCTTTCTGAACCAGGGATGATATACTGAATAATTTGACAGGGATGTCCACTGACACCTGAGCTTTTTCTTTTACCTATGAAGGAATTATCTTTCAAAGTTAGGGCTATATTAAAACAGCATGTATCTCAATGGGATGCAATTGCTAAATCCCTTCTCTTTGATGATGATTGTGTACTGATGTGTTCTGATTTACTTAGCATTTTAGATGAACTGTTGCATATGTTTCAGCTCTTTGGTTACTTTTCAGCTATGGTCTGTTATCTCTTCAGATCAGTAATGACCAGTGTGGTGATATCATATATGATATGGATTGTAGAGGTTTTCCATATATCCAGGTTTCCAGTTATTTGGGACTCACGGTGAGACATGTATTGTGTAACCCAATTGATAAGTAATGTTACTGAGCTCAATGGCAAGATTATTCATCCAAGGTGTCTATATTTAATACTATCTTTGATGGAATAAAGGTGCTACAGGTCACAATCTTATCTCATGTATTATTTGTAGTCAGGAATGTTCTGTTTCCCACAACTGACCCTGATCTAGAACATCTCCAGCTTCATATTAATGAGGCTGGGGCTTTCCCCATTTGGTGAATAATGTGATAGATTTTCAAATTTGCCAGCTTATGTGATTTTTGAGAGGAAAGGAAATGAATAATTCAGATACACATGATAAAGAAGAGGTAGAGGCCAACCATTGGGCATGCTGGTTTATAGATTTGATATGGCAGCTATCTACTGAATGTTTTAAATTATTGGGACTAGCCTGGGTTAAGTGTTCAAGAACTCTTATCTTGTAACTACCCTTAATGGGACTTCTAGTATCTAAACCCAAAGTAAATTTTTGGAAAATCAAGGGGATTAGACAAAGGTCTCATGTCTTGATGAATCAATTGTGAGCTACAATTCAAAGCTTCTCAGCTATACAACAATAATGTCAGATATAAGAGCAAGAGTGGTTTACCTAATAGGTCAGGTGTGGAACAAACAAAATTGGCAAATGTTACATAGGCAGAAGTGAGACATAATCCTTACATGCAGAGTGTGTTTTGTATCCAAAGCCCTATGAGAGCATAAGGTCTCAGTATCAAAGTGCTTGTTATCATTTAGGTGGAGAACACAAGAGAAAATGCATTTCTCTTGTACTGACTGGCAGGCATTTTATAAACTTAGATGGTGCCCAATGTATCAGGACCAACATATGAGAACAGTATACAGATGGCATCTCACTCCAAATAAATATTGGAGGTTAAACAAGAAAAAGGACAATAAAAGGAATATCTGAATCATAAACTAGATAGGACTTTTAGGGTGGTTATTCATTTGGATTGGAGATTCTGTATGTTTGGAATTCCTCACAAGAGGCAATCTAATTTTTCTAATATTGTAGAGTTATATTAGGCATTCACTAGTACTAATAAGTTATTTTGTGCAACACGTTAGAAGTCTGGTGGAATACTTAGTAAAAATATTGTATGTTTGTAAAGGCCCCAGTTGAAACCACATGGTTCCTAGGCATTAGCTAAAGCTGCTGACTTACTATAGGCAGACCACGTGTTCTTAAAATGTCATACAGTCTATTTTCTTGAAGTTGCTGTCACCATTTTACCATTTTAATGTGAATTGGTATGAACCAGATGTGCAATGCTGAGACTGTAAATTGTGTATATAGTTTTGTTCTGATGTTTTTCTTTTTTATTTATTTAATAATACTTTATTAAATAGGTTAGTCTTACTATCTCCTGTTTTCAAGGGAGACCTCTTACTTGTCATTGTTGTGAGTGGGGCCCATTTTGGAGGATCACTTCTCTTTTCCATTCCAGGCACAGAGGAAGCCAAGAGAAACAGAGAGGTAGATTGAGAGAAAAGGAGATGATGGAGTGGTGAAAGAAATGGAAGAGAAAGCAAATACTGAGACCATAGAATGTGTGTAGAAGTCTGAGAAAATTATTTAAAAATCTGTTTGATGAAGATGAGTTTGAAAATTATGGATGTATAA
Source organism: Protopterus annectens (assembly GCF_019279795.1). Classification (NCBI taxonomy): domain Eukaryota; kingdom Metazoa; phylum Chordata; order Ceratodontiformes; family Protopteridae; genus Protopterus; species Protopterus annectens. Next base: position 1,515,381,777 of record NC_056733.1, read on the forward strand.
TTACAATGCTGCAATCAGCAGGGTTGTAGAATGATTTACTTAAAGAAATGGTAATACAGAATGAGTCAGAAAATGAAGATGTTTACTAAGGGCCATTATGGAGAAAATATAAAAGGAGGATGCAGAGATAATCTTGAGGAATAGTGGTGAGATGGGAAAGAAAACAATATGCAGAAAAAGTAAAATAAGGCAAAAGTGGAATAGTAGAAAAGAAGCCAGAAGAAATTGAAAAACAGAAGTACATGGTAAGGATTCAAAGCAAAGAAGACAAAGAAATTGACAGCCGTGAAATGTGGAACATTTTATTAGTTCCTTTGAGTGTAAAAGCAGATGAGGTAAGATCATTTACTCTTATTAACAAAGAGACATTTTGTAACATTATATCTGAGACTGTTTTTGCAAGGGAACATTTTCTTGGTGAATATGAAAAAAAAAGAAAGACTGTAACCCATGGAATCCTTATGTGATAAAAGCCTTTAACAGAGAAACAAAAAAGAAAATGTATGTACAATTTTGAAAAAGGTAGAAAGATAAATGTTGAAATGACATCTGAAAACTTTATGTAAAGAAGTACTGGACATTGCAAACATTTATGATAAAAGGGGGTTATGACTGGTGTCTGGATTGTAATATTGTGCTAAAATTAGAAAGAGAAAACATTACTGAGGGCAACCTAAAACATGTTTTTTTTGTGGAAAAGAAGGGCATTTGAGTTTTTAAAATGTGGTAAGTTAAAACTTTGGTACAAAAATTCATGGACTAACAAAAGGGGTATTTATTTTATAGAATCAGAAGGTTTCCTTATAAGAGCATGGGAGAATAGGAGAATGGGAGGTAGTTAAAACAGGATAAAGGAAAACAAGGAAATGATAGTTAAAGAAAAAATATATTTTTTGCAGTGGCAATATGATGTGAGAAAAGTTGAGAAAGAAAAATATAAAAGAACATATATTGATGCATTGGATGATTATAATGTAATGATAGAAAGTACTTTGACAAAAAATATTATATGAATTAAATCAAGAAAAAATGCATGAATTACTATATAAGCAAAGCTATTGTTATAAGAAAAAAGAGAAGCATCAAATTACTTAAACAGATTAGTAAAAGAGAAATAAAAATGCAAAAGGAGAAATAGAAAGAACTAAGAAAAAGATTATGAACAGTGTTGTACAATATGAAAAAAATAAATATTTAAAGTGAAAAAGAAGTTAGTGAGAAGGCATGGAAGGTAAAAGAGTTAACAGAAAATTGAATAATAATGATTATAATATCTTTGTGAAAATAATGCAAAAGAGATTTGGAACTAAAATGCAAAGTATTATGGAAGATAGTGGCAAAATGTCAAGAAGAAATGATGCTATGAATAGAAAAGAAGAAGCAAAAATCATAGTAGGAGACTTTAATAAGGCATTTGATACAACTGGAAAAAAATCTTATGTCTAGTAGAAATAGAAGAAATGTGAGATAAGAAAAAAATAAAGTACTCTAGAGCATACTTATCTCTACACAAACCTGCCACAGGTAAAGTTTTTTAAAAATATTTAATAATGAATAATTAAAACAAGACAATACTACTATACCACAGTGATATCTAAGAGTTCAGAGATCACACAGAAACTTAAAACAATACAGTAGGAAAGTTCAGATATAACAGAAAAACACTGGTCTAATTTTCTTCTAAGTTCCTAGCTATTACTACAAGAAAACATATTTCTAAGACACTACTTACATAAGACAACAGGCAGAGTGCTGATAAGTTAGATATCAAGATCAAAATGCTCACAGTCTCTCTCTGAACAATAGTTTTTAAACTCACTAACAAACATCTTTGTTAGGCCCTCCCAAATTACATCATTTTGACACTTAGGTTTTCCCAGTATACAAATTACATCATTTTGACACTTAGTCTGGCGTTCCCAGGCCAACAAACTGCATTATTTAGCAATCTAACACCTGCTCAGGAAGCTACAATAAAAGACATTTCACATGTACACTCTAGCAATTATTCCTTAAGTTAAGACAATAGAAAGAATGTGTTGAGTCAGCTGCTTTGCACCACTATTTAGATAATTCTAACTTCAAAGGACATTTGAAATGCTTGGCTTAGTTTTCCTTACAGCAGATGACAATGTTGCAACAATCTTAAAGTTCACATTTTACAGTGTTTTCTTTCATTTAAGAACACAAGCCTGTATTTTACATTTATATATACAAATGATAGAATTATGTACCAAATTCTATTTGATTAGGCTGGCAGCCTTCATCCATTTTCCCCCAATCTTCACAGTAATAATAAAGCAAAATATTTGTAAATGGCTGGTTAACCAGGAGGTACATATGAGGAGTGGTATAAGACAGGGATATAAAACTTTATGGGTTAAGAATTTCAGTTCTGTTGACATATGCAGATGACATTATAATAACTGTAAAAAAAATAAAATGTGTATAAAAAAGTAATAATTTGCACAAATGAGTGTCTACTGGTGATAGGAATGGCTTTAAATGAAAAGACAAGTAAATGTTTAGGTGAAGTAGTAAAGACGGGGTATATATTGTGCAATGAATGAATTTTCTGTGTTGGTTATACACTTTGTTAGTTATACACTTTGAGAATAAAGATGTAAGTAGAATTCAACGGCAACAACAACAAAAAAAATTAAACAAGTCTGTCTTTTCTGGAGAACATATAAATTAATATTCAGAAAATAATGCTTATTTGATAAATTTGGTACTGATGGGAAAACAGCATACTTAGCAAGTTTGTGTATTTTGCCAACAGTATTGGAAAAGGAATTGTTGCAGATTGTTGCAGATATTTTTTTCATATATGGGGTTCTAGATTAAACACAGTAAAAGGGTTTTGTATGTAAATAAAGTAGGTGGCTTAGGGTTAATTAACCTAATGGTATATATTGCTTCATTAAATTTGTGCAAAGTGTTAAAGTGGATAAATGAAAAAGACGAGAGATTAGTTGTAGAACTGCATAATTCCAAGTATGATAAATTTGGTGGTATGGTAAAACAGTAAAACTGAAAAGCAGTGTATAAATAAAGGAAAAAATGTCACCAAGAAAAAATATTTTTGTGGAAAATAAAATGTAATAATATAGAAAAATACTTAAAATATGGTATAAGAATGTAATAATAAAATATTACTATTTAAAACCATGGGGAGTCTAAGAGATGAAAAAAATGAATGCTATAAAAATAAGAAACAAATGGCATAATCAGAAAGTAGAATGTTAAGATTTTTTGTGGAGACTAGTTATAGATAAATTACCAGTAAAAGGAAATATGCCATATAAGAAGAAAAGTTATAGAATATGTTTACATTGTCAAGAAGAACTACAAAATGTGTTTCTGAAATGTAAAATTGTAAAAAAGTTATTGGGAAAACTATGTAAAGAAGATTTTTTCAAAGACATAAAAGATGGGATAACCATGGATATAATTAATTATGGATATTGTAAGAACAGAAGTGAAGAATAGATTAAACCTTATTTTATATGATATAGATTATATGGAATGAAAGACTAAATGAAATTATGTTTAATGGCAAATGGATTTTAACATCTATATTAAGGAAAATCAGATAGTGGTTATGGGGAAAGGAGAGGGGGTGTAATACGGATGAAAATTTAGTATGATTATGTAAACAGACTTGTATATCTATCTTTGTACATTTGTAAATATTTGTAAATATCTAAATATTTTGTAAATAGCTATTTTTATAAAAATAAAGGATACCTACTGTTTCTATTGGTGCCATGGGATCTTTCACATCCACATGAACTACCACCAACTCAAGCAGATAGAGCTTTGGTTTAATGTGTAATCTGAAGGATGACACACTCAGGACAGCAGTACCCTTATAGGCTTCACTGCAATGTAAGTTATTGATCTACCTGATACAGGAGTAGAGCCTGCAGCCTTCTGAACCAAAGGCAAGTGTTTTCATGTTTTTATCTGTTGCAGATACTGCCTTCTTTTCTATTTTCATCTTGTCTTTTCCCATTTTTGCTCAATGGTTATACTAAATTTCTGTTAGTGATTGTGGTTACTGTTCCTGTCGTGGTGGCATACATTTTCTGAAATTCAATAAAATTCAGTTAAAAATGTAGAAGAATCTACAGATTGTAATCACTACAACAATGCATTTATTCAGAGCAATGTGAAAGGCCAGTTGCTAAGGCCAAGTGGAATACATAATCTACAACTGGCATGAGAGAGGTTGTGATTATCTTCATACATTTCAAGTTATTGGGAAGGCATCATCTCTAAATGTGCTTCAATCATTGATGTCCTTACCGAGACAGAGAAATATAGAAAGCAATGTATAAAAAAGAGCAGACAAAATGGTGGAAATAGATGGAAAGGTGAATTTTGAGTAAAAACTCTGAGGACTAGGAATGTACACATTAGAATGAAGGAGAGAGAGATGTATGATATGATATATGTTTTACAGCATGTGGTATAATGCAATATGTTATGACAGGATGCAATATGGAAATGACACATTACCCTGTCATAGTGCAAGTGGGTATAATGTAGTTAAACAGGATATGTAGGGATCATAACGGAGTCATAGGCATGAAATGGATGGTAGATAGCATGAGATTGCTCTGAATCAGAGCCAGATCCCAATGAGTACTGATTCATGGAAAAAAAATCAAATCCAGTGCTAATGAGATCAGGTGTTTATCAGGGATCTGTACTTGGGCTTTTGTTATTTAATATTGTTTTTGCCTCTGTTCCCAGCAATGACTGTTGTTGACTGGTTAAGTACACTGACATTTGCAAACTTTTTTTTTTGCTAATAATGAAGATGATTTCACCAATGTTAATATGTATTTACTATGCTTAAGTAAGGGGGCTAGTATTTTGTCTTTCATTTAGTGAGGAAAGTGTACTACCATGTATTTTGGCAAATAAAAAGTATGGACATTTATTACATTGTCATCATTTGATTTACTAGAAGTTAATGAATATAAGGATCTTGGCATACGGACTGATTCCTCTTTTTGTTTTGAAAGTGATGTGCAGCTATCTGTAATAAGGCCTTGAGACAGATGGTATTAATTCTCAAAAACAAGAGAGGTTACGCTGTTAGGAAGTTTATTTAAGATATATATCAGATCAATTTTGGAATACAGATGGTGTTTTGTACTGTCAATAATTGACAGCTTAATTTTATAGATTCAATACAATGTAAATTTACAAAAGAAAAATCTGATAATAAGCAGTTATGCTATAACAACATATGTTTTTCAGATGGTCTTTTACCTTGTATTATAGATAAATCAGGGGTTGACATATTTGTCTATAAGGTCTTTAATTTCTTCAGCCTTTATTTGATTTGGAAGTATATAATAGCACAAAAACATATAGATATCATAATTTATTTTGTGTTTAGAGTTATTTAATAATAAGAATAGAACTTGTTATTTAATGCAAATGATGGCACAATTAGAGAATACATGACCAAAATACATCAGATGAGCTAATAGTTTAGTAAAAGTTAAGGTCTGTGGATGATAGGGTTGGGGCTATGGTGTTTGGCCTAACAATTACTGAGATGGTCTTCCTTGAAAGACGTTAAGGCTTGAACAATTTACTTAACTTTTATTTGGTGAAAAAAAAACACTGCTATAACATATTGTAGAATGTCAGCTTACAAGTTTATACAAGGCAATTTAGAAGACATGCAAAAGGAATGGATTCATTTTAAATTGGAAGTTGACAATATTGGGACCAGCTACAGCAACCAGATTATCCTGTTAGATCACAAGTCTCCTGACAGAGCTTCCATTTGTCTTTACATTGGTATTTCTATGAATGGTCAGCATAGTAAACAGCAATATTTGTCTACGAAATTATGTTACAGTTTTTGTAGTTTATACAAATGAACATCTGTTTTCATTATTCCTTCATTAATAAACAAAACTGCAGTTTGTGCTTTGCTTACTTAACACATTTATCAATACTCTTTGATATAATCCTATACCTGTGAGAACTGCTTTGCAGCTAATATCCTTGTTTATATCCAGGGAGAAGTGCCCTTATGTTATTGTGTATTATGCTCCTACAGATTTGCATAACAGATTATTCAGTGCTGAAGCAAGAGCAGAAAGACTGAAGCATTTTTGCAGATGCTACTTCTTTTGCCTTACTTAAGTGGGAGGAAGAGATCTGTAGTATGTTTTGTTGCCCACTGAGAGTTTAAGCAATAACGAATAACATCATCTGTATTTATGTTCTACTAATCATGCCCTGGAGGTGAATCTGGCATTTAATAAGCAGAAATGTCATTTAGCTCTCATCGGGATAATAATATCAACAATAAGATTACATCCAAAGTTCATTCTGCCTGCTTTTACATCAGCGTAGATAATAATAATACTAAGAAGAAAATGCTTCTTTTTTAATTTATGCAAGAAAGATTCAATTATTTTTTTTCTACTGATGGTTTTGAATACCTGGTATGAGTAATAGACTAATGATATTTTCACTCCGAAACAAGTCATAGTAGATTGTTACTTGTTTTAGTAATATAGATTGTTTGTATGTATATTCATGTCCTTTTGCACTATAACTCCTGTTACAGTCTGACATCCTTGTAATACATTCCTCTAAAACTCAAAATTAATCGTCTGCCTCCTGAGTGCACTCTTCTTTTGACATTAGTTACCAACTATCTAACAAGCATGCAGGTTTGAAAGCTATTATTGTTAACCTTTAGACTGATTCAGAACAGTACAGTTATACTATATTGATGTTCCAACTCTAAGAAAGCAATCTAACTTGCAAATTGTTAATTTGCGTGATAGAAAAAAGATGTGGTCAAACAAAAATGCTGTGGGGATATAGTGTGTCTAAGAAGGCTGTCTGTTTCCCTCTATCTTGTATGGGTCAGTAACTAGTTATTCTGGTCCTTTCTAAAAAGCTCTTCTCTTTCTTTAATTTGTAGAAGTACTTCTTGAAATGTAATAAGCAGCTCTTACAGTTTATGCAATAAAATACCACCAAGACCACAGATCCAAGAAGTAAGCAAATGGTGGTATTTTATTTTTTTGTTTTTTTGAAGTTGTATTTGCTTACAGTTTATGCACACTGAACACAAAAGTGCCAAAGTTATATGTAAAAAAAAAAAATCTCCTGTTTCATTTTAAAATGTAGGAAACTGCATGCCAGACAAGCGCTGCACTTCTTCCCACAAATGCAATATCTGCTAATGCACTTAAGATAGATCGGAATCTAAAATCACACTCCACTAGCACATTTCTCCTAAGATGGCTGCTTCCTTTACCCCATCTTCCTTTACCCCACCTTAAATATACTTACTGGATTATATTATAATAGGTAGGTGTGTTTCTGTCCTTCCATAAAGGTCGTATCTGCATGCTGTTTTACTGAATCTAGAAACTCATGATATAAATCACAAAGCAGCATTGTCACAGCTAGAATTTGCATGCAAGCTATGTTGCATTGAATTTTTTTTACTCTTAAGTGCCTTTTTTGAAATAGTTTAATATACAGCGACAGCTCAAATCACGTGGTATAAATCTCCTTGCTACATATGAATCCTGCAAGAATATAAATTCCTACTACATCTTCTGAGTGTAAAAGAACACAAATGCATTGCCATCTACATCAAGCAAATCCAATTCTTTAAAGTCAAGCATCTTTGAGGTCATATCTGTCAAATATAGTTCTCTTACCAGTAAGCAGAACACCACAATATGGAAATCAGTTGAAACATTGTATTATGTTGCATTATAATTAACAGAAAATATTTTATTGGATGCTTCCTTTCACATTGTCATCCTATATACCTGTCTTCAATTTCACAATAATAGGCTGAGTGAAGCTTGCAATTATCTGTCACAAAGCAAACAATGGTCATTGTTTTCAGTAAATCTTGTGGCATGTAAATGCACATAGTATAGAATATGTACTGTACATAATACATAATTGCTTTCAGTGCAAATATAAAAAAGAGCATTTAAAAAAGGAGGCAATGACTTCACAAATGTGCATATATTTCTGAAAATGTTACTCCAGGTTATAGGATGCATTAACCCCCTCCAGAGGTTTTTGGTTGTGGAAACTTTACATTTTTTAATTAAAGCAAAACAGGAGTATATCACCTGTAATCCTTTTACTTAGGCAGCACAATGGTTAGTTTTAGTTTTTGTATCACTTTTAAAGCACAGTAGACTGCAGCCCTGGGACAGATGCTCAGGCCTAGAATTCATTGCCTGTACTGTTATATGTAGATAGAATTCCATAAATGTTTAGCTACTGGTAGTAATAGGATCAGGTCAGATGACTGTTAATTGGAGCTCTTATATAAGCCATCTCTATGTTAAAACCCATTTATTTTATATTTTAATTTGTAACTGTAAAGATACTTACTTATTTAATTTCATAAAGTGCAGAGGTTTACTCTGGCAGAAGAAACAAATGGAGCGAAGTGCCAGTGCCAAAAACTCTCTAGCAAACTCGAACAAAAATAAAATTCAAAAAGTCACACTGCTGAGTACTTCAGGACTTCAAAAACCATAATGAATGGTCATAATGTGCAAAGTTTGCAACTACTTTATTTTATCTTAAGTAGAGTTGATATTATTCAGATTCAGAAGTTCACAGCTTGGTTGGTTTGCATATTATGTAGGTATTAGTATACAGGTAGATCTAGTGACATCTCAGTAGTTGGAAGATGCCTTTTGAAGAGTGAATGTTTAAAGCAAGTTGGTCCTGGAGTGCTATTACTAAGTTTTCTTGGTAAATGTGTGTGTGTGTGTGTGTGTGTGTGGTCTATTATTGTTGGTAGCGCTAGCCCTGGAAAGCAGTGAGAAGGCAGTGAGGTGAGTGACTGCAACTCTGCTCTGTGACTTGTCACTGTAAAGCAAATTTGCTTGTGACAGATGCTAACAATTAGGTGAGGCAGGAGTGTGCATTTATGGTATGCTTTTAAGGCCAGTTTTGCAAGTGTAGTTTTAAAGCATGTACTGGCACAAATAAATTGGGATTACTTGTGACTGATCTTTTTGTATTAGACTCTATGTATTTTTCATTAAACTTGCTTTGAAAATGGATACTGAAGAGTAGAACATATTTGATCATCATATATACAAGAAAATAAATATAGATAAACATAGTGAGGAGCACATCTTCAGGATACATACATCTTTACTGGAATCAAACTGCACATGCAGGTCAGTTTTCAGCCAGATGTTTTTTTACAATGGATCAGTCCTTAATATGTAAGGTTCCAGTTTTGACCAATGACCATTTAGGTAGTCCATATGCAAAACTGAAAAATGTACTTGCTTTTCTCAGTTGTTTTTTGCTACCTGGATTAGATGGCCACTCTGGCTGGCTTTGCAATGTCATTAAGTTACTTTAGAGTTTGTCTTTCAAGCTTTCTGTGTAAAATTGATAGTATTTCCAACTTCAAGCTGTAAGCAGAACTTTTCAAAAATTATGAGGATAACTTTAATCCCTTTAGAAGATCTCTAATAAGTGCTCTGGTGTCCTTAAGATTACATCCAAAGACACTTATCTCTAGTGACGTTTCTATTAACATCCCTGCTTATGACTGACAATGAGTTGATTGAATTCTATCTGCATGAGTACAACTGATACAGTTCAGTTTTGATTATGGGTCACATTGTAAACAATTAGGAACTACTGTTCTTTGTGTGCAAGATGGCTATGAGATGTTTTATAGAGTTTCTACTTTCCCAGCTGTTACATGACATGAGAGTAAGTATGCATATATTAAGGTGCATGGGCACGTGAAATAAACAAGACAGTACAGGAAGAGCTTGAATTCCATGGAGAAATCCTCAGTTCAATAACTGCACATGGATTTTTGCTGTATTGGTCTCTCATTGCTCAGTGTCAGGCAGATGCTCTTATCTTGATTACTCATAGGTGAAGATTATGCATTTGGGTGAAGAGGCATGATATAATAAAATGATGTTCATTTGTATGTAATTTCCTTTATCCCAGATCACCCACTGAACCTCTAGCCTTACCTGCCTGTCAACTCTACTCCTTCAATTTTTCCAAATAGGTACATTTTCAGTGGCCTTTTTGCCCATCTGGGGTGATGGCAGTGTGAGCTAGAAGCAAGAAACATCATACTTGCTGCAGAGACCTGTTCTCCACTAACTAACCCCCAAAAGTTGCTAGTAAGCTGAGCTCCACAACACTGCTGGCAGAAGACCACTTATCAATGTTGTTTAATAAATCAGTGAAGCACTCGTCCCACCCAGTTCTATGTTCCTCCAGAACTTAAAGCTTTTTGCCAAAGTAATACAAGTCATTTTCCTTATTCAGCATCTTGGTGCTCTGAATAATATATCCAGGAGTTTATAAATTAATAAGCCAAAGATGAGCAACCCTATCATGAAAGTCTTAATCTGCTGGCCTGGAATTAATTTATTTCTTGAACTGTATCTATCCTGGACGAGGTGTCACACATGAAATAATTTCATAAATGAATGTTGTGCAGTAAATTGGGGTTCTAGTGTCCCCATATGCCTGCATCAGTAAGCCTACATTGCAGCATGTTTTGCCACTTAAGTGTGACCTGTAGTATTACCTCCCTATCTAGATTAAGCTGTGATTGCTAAATCATTCTGATCTTTGGAGTATTCATATCTGCCTTGTATAATATATGTGAGAGAATTTGTCCAATCATTAGTAATCATCCTTGATTTATTACTCATACAGAAGAGTAGTAGAAACTATTTCCATCATAGTAGCTTATTTAAGCTGTACCCTCTGTAATTTGTAGAGAAACTGGGTTTCAGATCCTCAGATATCTGAGACACAATGTATCCCCTGGTTAATCCAGTTTGGTCATATAATACTTTCTCCATTTATTGTTATCTGGGGGTAGCCCATAGTCTCAAGCCTAACCATATTGTAATATGTTCACCTCTCACTGGGACATTAAACACTTATTCTCATTCCATAATTCCAACCATCCCAGGTCCCATATCATAGTGTTTAGGCTATGTCCTTACTGATTCCTTGTGTGACTCATCAACTGCACTTCCATTTCAAACCATCAAGTTATCTCTTTGATCCTAGCCTTTATGGGCTGCTTACTGATAGCTGCTGCCCCGTAATTCACTACATTTGGTAGTCTAATTCCAGAATGATATGCAGGTCGGGTAATATTTCTTATGCTATCCTAGGTTTTTGTTCTTAAAATGTATAATCTCCTTTATATATTTATTTATTTATTTTGTATTGTATATACAATCTGTGACAGAACCACATGTGGTAAAGGTCTTAGTAAGAATATTACCATAAAAAGTAGTAATAACTTGCCTTGTGGTCCAGATGTCCTTTGGAGAGATCTTTGCAGTGGGGAGTTACTCATGGTGGGGGGGGGGGATTCCTGTTTTTGATGGTGCTTCTTTTTTTCTGTTGTCCTGTGGCTCTCTCTTTCCAACTCAGTTAGGGGTGCTGATGTCCAATTCCTTGCTTCAGTCTTCCAGACCTGTATTAATAAATGGCACATACTCGGTTCTCGTTGTCAGTGGAAATTTCTTTATTGACAGATGACTGCTGCTTAGGTAACAGTCACTTAGTGTCAGTTTGTGTCACTGGGTTAGCATACATCAGCTTGCATTTTTATAAAATCCAAGCTCTCCCATCTTCTCTCAAAGATGTAACTTGATTCAACTGAATGAAATGCTTTATTACATTCTATTAAAACTAAAGTCCTGTAACTATGTTGCTGTCATGTCATAGTGAAGAGTTGACCACAGACTAGTTAGCTCTGGTCTTCCCTCATTATTCTTATCAAATCCTTGATGGTTACTAGGAATAAAAGTTGTCTTTTATAAATTCAAATTTGGATCAGATTTGTTGAGAAGTTGCTCCTCAAATTCCTGAAGGCTGCAGTTGAACCCTATTAAGCCCTGTAGTAATGGAAATAAAATGATGTATCAAAAATGAAGACTGCCTGTGAGCCAGAAACAGATCTCTGTGGTACTTGTTTATAATGAAGGGGCATCGACTCTTCTGCAAAGTCCTCACCTTTCTGCGCTGCTTCCCTTTCAAATATTCTAGAGAAGTACATAAAGGCTCAGCTCCTCTACTGCTCTACTAAAGAATCTGATACTTAGTTCACCATATGGCCTTAGATCTGGTTATTGCAGAAACAGCTAGCTTTTTTTTGTTCTTCCCTGCCAGACAAACATCAGCCTTCCTGTATGAATTGATCACCCATTCCTCAAGGGCAACAGCCAGTTGTAAGAGACTGAAATTCGGGCAGCCATTTTTCCTACTAAAACCCTGCATCCTTCAGTCCCCATGGCACCTAATATTTGCCTTACTGTGCTGGTCCTTTGATGCATGCAAGCTTCCATGCATACGCTGTTCTGTCTACAATGTTATGTTTTGCTTGGCAAGACTGCATGTCTAGGCTTTCCACAAGGGTCTTCACCCTGAGCAGACAGGTTGGATTCTTTATTGTGCTGTGCTGTAACCCCCCCCCCCCCACACACACTTGAAGAAGTGAATAGGCATTGGAAATTTCACTGCAATCACTCTAGCTGCTCCTTCATCTGCAGGGTAGTATTAAAACATGGTCATCTATGATGTAGTCAGGTATTTATCTCTCTCTCTCTCTGTTCTGGAACTCAGGAAGTTGCACTTGATGCAATTTAATAAATCTGCCTGCATCTAGCCTGCCTGGATATAAATCATTCCTCTTGCACCTCTGCAAAGCATTTTAATTGAATATCCTCTAATATATTTAAGAATTTCTAGCATCATAGAGATACTTCCTTACTGTGTGTAGATGAGTTATTAGTCAAAATGAAGACAGGGATGAATTGATCATGTAACGGTGCAATTCTCTTATCTTAATTAGTGTTTCTATGTATTCTGTGTGGCTCAGTTCTTGTCCACTTACTCCTTACTCTGTTCATTAATGGGATAACAGAGCATTGTGAAAATAATAACAAACTGCTTTGGTTACTGCATGATTCTGCAGTCTTTCTCGAAGGTAATGTTGTGTCTTTCTTCAATTCTAAACTGTAGGGCATGGTCATCTTGAAACTATATTGGGTAAGTTCTCTTGTGCTATATCTTAAAACTAACAAATTAAACCCATGCTTTATTCCTACAATCATCTCCCACCTCAAAAATAAAGTAATAGCAATCCTGATATGTGTAAAGCAGTAGCATTTTCATCCTATCTCCCCATTGTTCCTTCACTGAAATAGCTAGTCACACAAAGGTACTTTCACTGAACATTCTAAATCATCTGTAGTTTGATAAACATACAAGTACTGCACTGTGTTGAATAGAATCTCACACATATTTAAAGGTCTAGGACTGTTCTTATCCTACCACCCACCATTTTGATTATTTACTGTAGCAACAGATAACTGCCCATTCCTTCTCTAATCTATAACTGTATCCACTAACCATGTTCATTAACCTTTAGCCTCCTTTTCTTGGAAGACTTCAATAATTATAAAAAAAATTTAAGTTAAGCATCTGGTCACCATGCTAAATACCTTTTAACCACAAAGCACAAGAAATCTGGACAAAGGCAAAAATAATTGGGAGGGGGGGGTGGAGATGATTCTCAAAATTAGGGACAAATTTCAAATATAGTTCTTATAAACTTAGAAAGTTACTGGAATAACCGGTTTTGCATTCACATGCATTTTCTGAAATATATAAAGCCTAAAACTGAAATTTGTGTCATTATTTAGTGACTTCAATCTTCAATGATTTGCCATAAAAAATACATTTTATATGAAACAGGCCAAAAACATGAGGTACATATCTGGACATCCTGTGAAAATCTGGGCAGTTGAGTTGTATTTTCTAACATTGTTTAATGAAATGAAATTTGAAATGGCTTCAGGTCAGTCACCCATTGTCTTTGATTCAAGTAACATCTGCCATTATTTGTGAAACTACCTAAAATGCCGCTAATTTCCTCATGTTCTAGAATAAGAAACTAACCTGTTACCACAGATCATTTCAATCTCTAGACAAATCAATCAGTGTGGTTGATGATATGTGTCATAAAATTCCCTGGTGCCCTGATAGTAGGAGCTGGCTGGTTTTATGAATCTGTTGTTTGCTCCAAGACATTCTCCATGCAGGTCACATATATGCCCATTTCTCACTAAACAACAGACGCTTCAACTTGCTTTAATGGCCACTACATCATCACAGGTGAGTAAACTACCACTCAGAAAGCAGAGCCCACTTCTAATGATGCACTTCCAGCCTCATCATCCTCTGGAACATCAGCCACATCCTCAGCAGAAACAGAATGTGCTTGAGATACCTGCAGTGCAAGTCTGCTGCTTGGAGCTGCAGTGAGAGACAAAGCTGGAACTGAATTTGTCCTGAGATTGGACTGAATAATTTAACAGATATTAGCCAGTGCTGAAGAGGAGGGAAGTGGACCAAACATGAGTGGCTGGATGAATTTTTTGCTTTCTATGGAAGGTAATATGGCTGGCATCGCCTTCTGGTTGGACTAAAAGAGAAAAGGCACCTAGAGTACCATTAATACCTCTAAGGTAAGACACCAGAACAAAAGATACAATCCCTTATATAATTCCAGTGAACTGCATGATAATCAAATGAAATGAAACCTACTTATCTCTCTTGTTTTTCTGCTATTTTGATATTAGCATTTGTTTCCTGTATATCAGTCCTAAAATTTCCTATTATTTCTGTTTTCTTGTTTGTGTTTAAAAATTACAATTCACAAACACACAGTAAGAATTTAAGATGACCTCTTGTCCCTAATAAATAATTTAAAAAGTATGTTTATTTATTTTATTTATATATCAATCTCCATTAACTGTTTGAAGATTAGAAGGGAGAAAACACAAAAAGAAAAATCTAGCAAAGCTAGACTTTTAACTGTGTAATATCTTAAACCTCTTGCATCAGAGGCCTCATGGGATATATGCAAATCACCCTTTAAGGATATCAGGTGTTTCAGCTAAATGGCAATTTTGAATGTCCATGAGTTTTTCTTTTACTTTAATTTTTAAGTGTATTTATGGATAATTTCAGGTCATTAAAGCCAAACCACTCTAGCTGTGGACATGCATGTTTCTGCCTTCTTATGACATCATCAGCACAGCATAAGAGGAATGTTTGACAGTTGGAAACACAGGGTTGTCATACCCAATTGATATCCATAAACATTGGGGTGTCTACAAAATATTCCAACTAACAAATTAAAACAGCTAGAGTGGTTTGGCTTTAATGGCCTGAAATTGTCCATAAATAGACTTAAAAATGAAAGTAAAAGAAAAACTCATGGACATTCAAAATTGCCATTTAGCTGAAACACCTGATATCCTTAAAGGGTTATTTGCATATATCCCAAGATGCCTCTGACATAAGAGGTTTAAGGTATTACACAGTTAAAAGTCTAGCTTTGTTAGATTTTTCTTTTTGTGTTTTTAACCAGTTGGTTATCTGTGTGACCTTTTTACTCTTTGTATAAGTAACATTAGAAGGGAGCAACTTGAATTACTCCTTCCATTTCAACAAAATACATCATATTTAAATTTCCCTAATAAATATTTACATTTCTGTAATTTCCATACAAACATTCTTGTCAGCTAACATTCCATACTACCATCCTGCTATGTTTTACTATGGTTGCTATCTGACCTTTGGGCAAAGATGACTGAGCAGCTCCTCATCTTCATTTATGGAGATGACTTATCAGAAAAGACACAGGACATGGGAAATGAGTATATCATATTTTGTATTATCCAGTTCTGACCCAACAATGTTCAAACTTCACTGACTGAACAGTAGATGACTGACATAAAAAAGTTGTTCTGGCAGAATATTAGTACCCTTTCTGGAATCGTTCAACCTGACAGAGAGATACACTAATCTAGATAGCAAAAATACCTAAGGTCTGAAGTTTAGCACATGATTAATGGTAAACACTGCTAATGAGCTATTCTTGTGGTCCAGTATTTAAGTATCTTAGCATTCATTTGCTTAATCTATGCCTATGAGCAAGTCAGTTAACTAGATAGTACTGCCAAGTTGTCTCTGAAATAAGGCATGTGCCTTGTCGATTTACCAAGGTAACAAATTAATGAAATAAAGAAGATATTTAACAGCTTTGGATTTGTTCCTTCCACTCTAATTTTCACTTATTTACAATACTTCATCTTCTTCATGTATTTCACAACTTGCAAAGTTCTTGTGATTACCTGACCAAGATATTTTTGTCTCATTTTACTGTCTGTATTCTTTAGATAGTGTGAAACAGCATGGTCATACAAAATTTTGTGTATTTCAGATTTCTATACAATTAACTTGATCCGTTTTATCTCTAATATAATCTTGTTGTTTTGCAGCAATCATTTATAATGACAGCCTGTGTGTGCATGCATGTTTGAGTGTGTGTGTGTGTGTGTGTGTGTGTGTGTGTGTGTGTGTGTATATATATATATATATATATATATATATATATATATATCCCTGTCAAATGGCTGAATGTCATTTTTGATGAAAGTGCGTTGTGATTACCTAAGTAGTCAAATGCTTTAAATTTGATCGTACTGTTGTTGAAACACATGCCAAAGGCAGGATGATGTTTTTTTTTTTTTTTTTTTACAGGTAAGAGGAGTTTCTTTTGTTAATTGCAAAACTTTGGACATACTGAATGCTTTAGCATTAGAAATTAGGATGAACTGAAACTTTTTACCAGGAAGCTGAATTTAGCAGCACAATTTGGTCCAGGTAGTGATAATTCCAATGTCAACATGTTTAAAAGGAAAAGCACATACTTGGAGTACCACAACCCACTATTCTTTATTTGAAAAATGATGTGAGCAAGATTTATACCAGATCAGTAAGAGCAGTGTACATTTTAAGTCTAATTGAGAAGATTATATTGGAAAAACTAGTAAATAATGATAATTTTAGAGTCTTGAAGCCAGACAAGGGTGGGGGAGTGGTTATTTTTGACCAGATTGATTATTTGGGAAAAATGCTCAACATTTTACAAAATGATTTGGTATAGGAGAGTTTTTCGATTAATTAGATCAATATTGCATATAGGACAATTTATATCTTCCTGGAGGATGCCATTATGCAGGGATTATTAATGAAGAATATGTATGATTGTATGACTATTTCTTCTCCTAGGATTCCCAATGTCTTTAGCTTTCATAAAATTCATAAGAATATTTTTGATCTCCCATTCAGACCTACAGTGACAGCGCAAGGATCCAAAACATATCCACTTGTCACTTATATTGACAGATATCTCAAACCTATTTTTTCATTGTGTGCATGTTTTGAAGGATTCATGGGATTTTTTGAGATGGCTGACATAGGATTTGTGGCCCAGAGACCTTTTCTTGCTAACTATTGATGTAGTCGACCTGTTCAGCTCTATTCTGAAGTCTGAAAGGTTGGAGTTTTTCCACGAGAATTTGTCTAGTTGTAACTATTTGGAAAATCCAGAAATCAGTTTAGTCAATGATTTGATGCAATTAGTACTAGATCACAATTTTATTTGTTTTGAGGGAGAAATTTACAGGCAAATTAAAGGGGTTGCAATTGGGGCAGCATGTGCTCCCACTTATGCGAACATGGTTTTAAATGGATGAGAAACCAAAAATGTGTTCAAAAGTGAACTTTTTAGACATGTTAAACTGCATTTGCACTTTATTGACAACACTTGTGTATTGTGGGGAGGACCTATCAGTGAGATTCACACATTTGTTAAATTACTGACAAATTCCACCACTTCCTTAAAGTTTACTATTACAGTAAGGAAAGTATTAATTTTTAGATACTACCATAATTATGGATAAGAATGGTTTTACTTCCAGAATATATAAGATAATTATTGTCTGTAATGATTGCCTACATTTCAATAGTGGTCATCAATTTTCTTGCAAGAGAGGGATAGTAAAGGGCCAGTTAATTCATGTCATAAGGGTGATTTCTGTGACGGGTCCCTACTCCAGGCCAGCAATCAAGGAGACTCAATCCTCACCACTGACTACAGTGAGGAATGGTCTCTAAGAGTAAAGATGGATTCACACAGTATTTTCAGAGGCAGCTCCCTGCCCCAAGCACAATTTCCCTTAAGAGCACACAGAGATCATACTCCAGACCTGGTGCTGGACTCTCTCTCTCTCTCTCCAGACCCACACAATATTCTACATTGGCCACTTTGGAGCTATGTGTCCCTGTTCTCAGTAGCTGATACACATACTTGGATATTTGAGTTTCACACACACACACACACACACACACACACACACACACACATGGGAAAAGCTGGCATGGTTTACTAGTTGTGCCCCTTTTTCCTCCTCAGATTCTGAGGTAATCATGCTGCCACCAGTCAGCTACCCTAAGGTTCTTAAAAATGGTACCCAATTACACTGTGTAAAATTAATACTAATACAAATGGTAGAGTGTGATCAAAGCATCAATGCTTTTAGGAGCAGACACAGTGTCACTAAAACAAGAATAAGTACTCTCAAGATGTTAAAAGTATTCTCTAAAGGACCAGCCACAAAGAAAGGTATTAAAAAATATAATGATAAATAATAAAACAAAAACCAGGAGAATACTGATTACAATAAACAAATGAGTTTCAACCACAGAGATATAAAAAATAATACAGTTGGATAGTTTCTCAAAGATGCAGGAAACTGTACTAAACTGTTCTCAATAAATGTCCCTGAATAACTAAAGCATTACTGTTCCCTGACTACTTAAGCAAGAAAAGCTGATGTGTGCTGAGTGTCTTACCACAGCAAAAGCCAGATGATGTCTCTATTTGTCTGTGTGGATGTGTGCGAGATATATCCTGTCAGAAATCTTTCCTTCAGATTCTGGGCTGTGAGGGTTCCAAAGGAACCAGATGCTGGTTAGAGGATGACATCACATCTGATCACCTGACTCTGGTACAATACACGCACAAAGATTTGCTAAGATCTGTGGCAGCATCTGAAAACTATAACACAATTTCAAACGTTCCATCCTTCCAGGGTTCCCTGATAAAATATACACATTTGATCAGAGAATGGGGTTTACAGTAGAAGCCATTGCCAGGAACTGGATTAATGATCCTGAGATCCAAGGAACACACAGGAAATTGTTTTAGCAGAGCCCTAGTTATGAGATAATTAAACAGATAGAAGTATGTTAAAGAGATGATTAAAGAGATTTGGAATCTGCTAGGCAATAACTCTGATTTACTGTCTGTTGTTGCTGATGATTCCTATTTTGTATATAAAACAAACAAAAACATCAAAAACTACCTGGAGAAAGGCGTTAACAAAGTCGATAATTATATGAATGAGACAAAAGGTACTAGAAGATGTAGTAAATGTAATCATTGTAAGGATAATCTGGTAGGTAATAAAACTACAGTAGGGCTAATAGTGAAACTACCATTTTTTTTAAGAAATGGGAATTGTTCTACTCAAAGGGTTGTTTATCTGGCTGTGCTCAGCATATGTTGCCTTTTACATTGGTAAAGCAGTGCGAAAATTATACAAAAGGATTTATGAGCAAAAATACTATATTAAAAGCAAAAACCTTAGCATTGCTTTATATAAACATACCTTAAAATGTAAAGATTGCACAGGGTTTAAATTTGGTATCCTAGACAGAATACATGTTGACTTGAGGGATGGAGATTGAGAAACACAGCTTGAATACAAAGAATTGTTTTAATGCCATGAACAGCCCAGGTTTAAATGAAAATGTAGCAGTCTGCCAGTATCGAAATTAGGGGCATCAAAATCGTAATAACTTTATAAAACAAAGCAAAACTCCAAAAACACCAACAGTTGAATTAACAGTCTTTCTTGCATTGTAGCCTCGAGCATTATCACCCACCAGCAATGACTATATAATTTATATCCAGTTGACGCCACTTCTTACAGCTCTGGAAGAAATTGCTAACGATGTCTCTGTTTATGAAATGAAGCTTCAGCTTCAAAAGACTCACAAAATCAATATGGACTTAATTGAATTTAGAACAGGCAATGTTTTTTTTCCTGGTCGAGGGCAACTGTTACATCTACCATGAAAGGGACTGATGAACTTGGTTCTATAAAGGCCAATCCTTTGATTACAGATATTTCACCAGAAGTGGCCATGGAGTCTGTTCCCTTGACCTCAGTAGATGTTAGATGCAAAACTGGTGCTCAACCAGTCACTGAGGTCCCGCAAGTTTTTCAGTCATTTCCACTACTCATAAGGAATCAATCAAGTATATTAAGATCATTAAGTCAAGGAAGAAGAAAGAGGAAACAGTCAACAGAGAATTTACAGCATTCTACATTAAAGAAAATGTGGAACTCTGCAAAGTATCCTTAGTATGGAACATTTCCAGTCTAACTTTAAGTACTGAACAATATGTGGTACTAGAAAAGGGGATCTCTTTTGTACCAGCTGTTAAGACAAATATATGTGATTCAATTATTGATATTAAGAAGTTTGTTAGAAAAGTGATGTTTAAACTTAGGTTTTATACAGATGGGAATAATAAGAACATTTTGAAAGAACCTAGTACTTTTATGCCTGTACTGCGTCCTGTGTTGGAAGCATTTTTAAAACTTGTGAAAGAGATCTGATTTTGTACAGTAATGGTGGTAATAGATACACCAAGAGATTTTATAAATCTCACTCAAGATGAGCAAGCAGCTCTGGCCCAATTGTAAAGCAGAAAGAGATAGTGATTCTCCCTGCTGAAAAAAGGGGGTGCTATTGTAATGGACAAGGAGTTTTACTTAGACAAAATTCAGCACATGTTGTCTAATGGATACACTTATCATTTAATATCAAGAAGTGATGTAGACAGTATGATACACATTGCATACAATGATCTCCATGATGATCTTTTATCTAGATGCACTACAATTGATTTGTATAAGTATTTGATCATATACCATCCTGTGATATGCATTATACAAGGTCTACCCAAAATCATAAGGATGCTGATAACCCTATCCATCTATATAGAGAGCATGTTAAGATCAGGCTTGGAGTTGGCTCCCACAATCTTAAAGGCATACTAAATGCTTTCTTAAGTCTTTATACGAACATACCACTGACCACAACTCTATTATGAACAGTAGTTTTGTTACACTGGATGTCTGCACTCTTTATAATTTTATCCCTAATGATGTCAGATTAGAATATATTATATTATACCTTAGCAAAAACAGCACTTATACACATTGTTCTTTGACTGAAGTAGCCTTGGACAACAATGTCTTTCTATTTGATAACAGCTATTACATCCAAAAATCTGTTATAACCATGGGTACATCATGTGCCAATTCATATGCAAATATAGTAACGGTACACTGGGAAACCACATATGTTTTGACAAATGATAACTTTTTGGGTTCCATCAAATACTTCTGGCATTTTGTAGATGACACTTTTCTCCTTTGGGCTGGTACCTCTAAGTCATTGATTGAGTTTGTAGAATTCTTAAGCAATGAAATGCTCTAGTAGTGAGATTGAATTTTCAGATGTAAAATTAGTTAAAAACAGTGATTCATCAGTTAGTAGTGAAATTTATAGGAAGCCTTGCAGGAAAAATACAGTCTTACATAGAGACAGCATGCATCCCACACACATCCATAGAAATCTAATGAAAGGGCAGGCTCTACAGGTGTTTAGGCTCACCAGTGATGAGACCTCCTTTGCATCAGCCTTATCTACTCTTAATGCAGACTTTTTGAAGAAGGGATATAACAGTAGGGGAATTGATCATTCCCTAACTATCGAATATGTTGATAGAAAAGGAAGAGGTTGTCATTATTTTCTTAATATCAGATTGTTAGAGCAGTCTCATGGAGAGAAACATAATGATAGGAATAACAAAGTTAGAATGTTCATATAATTTTTATCAGATGTGAATCGCATTTGAAATATATTTAAAAATAATTGGCATATCATGACTGCTGATGAATCCATTTCAAATGTTGTAGCTGATAAACCCAGTTTCTCTTTTAATAGCAGAAAATCATTGAAGAGACTTCTTTGTTATGATAACAGGTAATCTAGGCCCCTTTATTCACAGAGGCAAGGAACCTTCAGTTGCAGAAATTTAAATTGTTGTACTTATATGGAGAATGGTAATACCTTTGTACATCCTAGCTCTAAAAAGACATTCAGATTTTCTTTTTATGCTGATTGTTCCAGCATTAATTTAGTGTATTTAGCTAGCTACAGACTGTGTCCTGCATTTTATTTTGCGGAAAATGAACTGTTCCCTCAGACAGCAGATTTGTAAACACACCTATAACATATGCAAAAGTCATATGAATAATGCTCTCTCTATAGGCATGTTAGGAAGGAAGGGGCTAATCATACTTTCTCCTTTTTAGTATTACAGTTTGCAGGGTTTGATAAGCATTTTGGGGATACTAAGACTAATACTGAGAAACTTGAAATGTGACAGATCATTTCTTTACAGTCTGATAAAAGTTACAGCTTGAATTACAGTGTTTGTTTAAAACTGTATTTATGAACATGTGATTTGCTTAGATAACCCAAGTGGTTACTTTGTATTTAATTGACTATAAGTGTTATGTTGTAACTAGTTGTTTTTATGATCTGAAGAAGCATCTGTTTGGGATGTGAAAGCACTTACCAAACTATTATTTTCATTGTTTTAATGTTCATTTCCTGTGCTTGTGGCTTAAATCTCTCATATATTCACTAACTAGATTTTGAACTTTATAGAACTTACAAAGAAAATTATTTTTTTAATTGTTAGTCAGTAGGACATTTGATTGCTTCTTGTCAATTTTTTATACCAAAAAAAAAAGATTTCACAAGTCACTAGGCACCTATGTAAGGATTTTTAATGTACCATTTTTAGCAAGGGAATATTTATTGTGTAATAATATAATTTTTACATGTACAGTAGAGGTCAATTATCCAAACTAATTGGGACCTAGGGTAGTTCAGATAATCAAACTGTTCGGATAATCAAACATATAATTGAACCGGATAAAAAACTTCTAAAATCTTGTTTTTTAATGGATGCAGGAATGCACTTTTCACCCATTCAGTGATTCCAGTGGACAATAAAGAATATTTTTCACATATGAGCTGGCTACAAGCTTAAAAACATGCTCAAGCGAATATGTATAATGTTTACATATTCTGACTTTATTTTTCCTACCTGAAAACTTTGGAAAACTGGTTCTGATAATTGATGTTTCTGATAATCAAAGTTCAGATAATTGACTCTCTACTGTATTTGTGTAATTTTAAGTTCTTTTTCAAAGTGTATTTTAAGGGAATTGCTGACAAACCACAACGTCTTTATTGGCAAATTGATTGCTGCTTATCACATGTTTTTATTAGACTATATAAATGTAGAGTTGTCAGTATCTGGAATTTTATTACATTCTGAGGAAGTCCATGTTTTGTGGATGAAAAAACCTTATTGTGTAATTTGGTGTTAAACGTTTTTATCTATTATCATCTTTACATTAAAGGATGTAACTGCATGTACACAAGGTGCTGCATTATCAAAATCATTTCCTATCAAGGCATCTTCAGGGATGTAGGGAGATCATAACAGGTTACTAGGACAACAGCCCCAAGGCCCATACAAACCTAGCCAAGTTCAACCCATGTTCCCAAGGGTGTCTGGTTCAAGCAGACATTAAAATCAGCACCTATTGGCCCTGTCTAAGAGGGGCACAGGTGGAGCCCCTGGGGTGAATTTCCAGTTACCCATCCAACCATCCAAATTGCACTTAAATAGGGCCAATGAGGGGCTTTGTTTAACATGAATAGGAAGTTTGTTCGAAAGGTGGGGCAACCTCTGTGAGACAAATCTGTGTCTCCAGCAAGTTCTGTTGATGTCACATACCAGGTTAAGGTCCCAGAGTGAGTGACCTGTGTGCCATTTCACTTGCGAATGTTCAACATTTCCATCAAAGCTGGGTCAGAGATTGCTCTCTATTTAAGGCACATGTTGCTTCTAAGCAGTCTGTATGACACGGAGTAAAGAGACAATGATTTCAGTCTGTCCACATAAGACAGATCTTGAAGCTCCTGAATTTTCTTCATAAAGAACCTTTGTGGTCTCTCCAATTGCTACAGGTGATGGGAAAGGAACATACCAAAGGGAGAATTGTATGCTATTATTGGCCTGATGAGGGAAGAGTGCAGGGCGGTTATAACCTCTTTTTTTCCTAGAGGCAAGGCCATTACTTTTGAAATGAGCAATATAAAATGCCCTTTTTACCACTGTGGAGACATGGTGATCAAAGTTAAGGTTGCTGTCAACCTGTGTGCCCAGATCTCTCACCACTGACTGTGTGCTTAGGATATTGCTATTTACGTCAAAGTTTGCAGTTACATCACCCTTGGCAAAAGGGATGATAATGCATTTTTTTGCATTAAGTTTAAGACCATGACTTTGGCAGCAGTCATTAATCTGTGTAAAATCTTCTTGCAGAATGTTGACATTGCTAAGGGTTTCAATGATTGCCCCCATTTTACAGTCATCAGCAAACTTTGTTAGCCATGATCCTTTAGTTTTAGCTTGCACTTTGGAGAAGTAGATTCTGAACAGTAGGGCTCCCAGAACTGATCCCTGTGGAACATCACTGGTTACAGGTTCTGCTGGAGGAGGTGGAGTCCCCTATTTTGACCATATGAGTTTTATGAGTGAGCCAGTTTACAACCCACCTGATAATATATGTGTTGATACCCAGCTGGGTGAGTTTTATCAATGATGCCTGAGTGGAGGATTGGGTCTTGTCTAAGTCTAGGTTGGCCATGTGCACAGATTTGCCCTCATCTACGGTTTTGATGACTGCCTCGAAGAAGTCCACCAAGTTTAACAGGCATGATGTCCCCTTGACAAAGCCAAATTGGGTGGGGTCAAACATTTGCAGATTTCCTATATCTCTGTTAATAAGGTGCATGATGATTCATTACATGGCCTTGCAGATAAGGCTGGTTAGGCTAATGGGTCTATAGTTACCCAGGTTTGTGGATGCACCTCCTTTGTGCAAAGGGATGACAGTAGCTGTTTTCCATTCCACTGGGATGAAGCCAGTGCTTAGGCTGTGATTGAAAATCATGCTCAATGGTGATGCTAATTCCTGTTTTAACCCATGTAGAACACAGCAAGGGATGTTGTCTGGTCCCACAGAGACTGTGTATTTATTTATTTATTTATTGACATTTCTTTACTGGGAAAGTCCACTAGGTCATGCTAGCCCATTTTCAGTGGAGGCCCGGGGAGAAAACCTCCACGGTACACACATTTAAACATAAGACATAAAAAGTACCTAAAAACAGTGCACAAAATAACAGGAAAAAAAGATAACGCATAAACGTATTACAAAGTTTAAAGAAAATACATATTATAAAGTATGATTGAATATAACAATGCATAAACAGAAAGATGGATACAGTAAAAAAAAAAAAAAACAGTAAATCGTACAGAGCATAATACAGTGATTTTTGGCAGAAAAAAGCTGTCATATTCAAAGGTAAAGGAGTATATCATTTGAATCATTATTTAGGTCAATAGGTAGAAACATGGAAATATAGGTTAGTGAGAAGGTATATGGGTAGGAGTTTATGATGGCACGGGGTTAAGGTAATAAGTAGAAGAGAAATTAGAAAAGGAGGGACATGTGGATTAGTAAAAGTTAAAGGTCAGTAATAGAAATAGGGGAGAAGGAAGTTTAGTAAAGTAGTAGAAGAGTAGAAAATAGTGAGAGAAAAGTGGGGGAAGGAGGTAAGGACTTAAGTGATGACAAGTGGGGGAGTTAGGTGAAAGGTTCATTGGGAGTTTAGAAATAAGAAGGGAATTATGAGTAAAAAAGCTGGATAGACTGAGTTTAAGTAATGGCTGAGGAGGGAATTGAACAATTACAAATCCACATGGAAGAGAAGTGTACAGGGATATGGCCCTGATGTGGTCCGCACAAGACATTTTACTTATGCCCTGTATTCTTTTAGTGAGGAACCTCTGTGGACATTCCAGTTGTTGGAAATCTCTGTTTTTGGCCTTGGAGAGGGCATTTAAGACCTTGACCTCAGAGATACTAGGTGGAAGACAGGTGTTTGGGATGCTTTGGGGTATATGTGAAGGGGACAGGTGTGTGACGTTTTCACTGAACCTGTCAGCCAGCAGGTTTGCTATATCCACAGGTTCTATAAATAGGTTCATAGATGTTTAATAGGCTAAGAACCAGAGAGGCCTTTTTGAGCTTAGCCACGCATCCCAAATCTCTGACAAGTTCTGATACCCTTGATATATGTATGCATGGGCCTGGGAGGTGAACCATTTTCAGGTTACCTGTGTGCAGTAGAGACACAGGTGCCAAACCAGAGATGAATTTCAGGTTTCCCATCCAATTGTTCAAGTTGCAGTTGAATTGGGTTAGGAAGGAACTCTGCTTCACATGGATGGGGAACCTGTTCTATAGATGGGGTAGTCTCTGGGATACATATCTATCTCTCCAGCAGGTCCTATTTATATCATAGGCAAAGTTTAAGTCTTTAGAACAGGTAAATCTTGTGCTATTTATTTTGTGGATATGCAGGAGGTCCATCAGAGTGGGGTCTTACAATGCCCTGTATGCCAGGCATAGATCTCCCCTCAAAAGCCTGTAGGAGACAGAAAACAGGGATAGGGCATTGAGGCAGTCAGCATAGGACATTTTACTTATGCCCTGTATTCTTTCAGTGAGGAACCTTTGTGGACATTCCAGTTGTTGGATATGCCTGGTTAGATACATACCAAAGGGGACTCTGCACTCAATGACAGGTCTGTTGAATACCGAATACATTTGAACAATGACTTTCTTGGACTTAGATGCCATACCTTTATTTATAAGTTGCGCAGAATAGAATGATTTCCTCACCACTGTAGTCACTATAGTCAGGCACATTGATGTCCCTCTCACTAGGGTGAGCAAGGAGAAGGTTACTCTTAACTGCCTGTCGGGTGTCAAGATCTGCAACATAACAGAAGCACTCAGGTCACTCCAGAACAAGTACAAATACAACTCTGTCATTGTCCATGTTGGTGTGAATGACCTGAGCCGTACCTCCCTGGACTACATGAAAAGAGACTTGGAGGAGCTCTCTGATCACGTAGCCAAGGCCGGTATGACCCTGACCCTGAGTAGCAGCCTGCCCTCACCAAGAATGATACCATGGTGTAAAGAAAAAAATATCAATTTCAACAATTGGCTAGGCTTCTGGTGTCATTCAAAGGGGATCCAGTGTCTGTCAGCCTGGGATGACATGCTCAACAAGCCACTCTGCTTCACTAGAGATGGCTTGCACCTGTCGCCCTTAGGCTTTTGAATACTGGCCAAGGCTCTTGCCGTCCCCACAGTGCCTTTTTAGGCAAGGCTCACAAGACAAACCCACTGCCATAAATAGCACAAGTAACAAAAAACTGAGGGTAATACTACTCAATGCCAAAAGTCTAAACCTCAAAATGCACACACTAGAGGCACTCCTCAGTATGGAGAAAATCGATATATGTGCAGTAACAGAAACCTGGTTTAAGGCTCCAGAGTGTACCCCAGCACTACCAGGCTACAACTCATACCATACAATTCGGCCACAGAACCCGGACCGAAATATAAAAGGCGGGGGTGTATCCATATTTATCAAGCATTTCCACACCTCCAGGTTAGTGGCACAGCACGATGCTTCAGAGATCATTCACATGCAAGTAACAATAGGAAAAACTGCAATTCAAATTGTAGCTTGCTACAGATCACCCACCATGTCTCAGGACCCCCATTCCACATTTCTGGAAACACTGGTAAACATAAAGGTCCTACCAAACACTCTGATATTGGATGATTTCAATTACACAAACATTAACTGAGAGAACTACTCAAGTACTAACAACCTTGCCCAACATTTCCTAGAATTTATAAACTCAAATGCCCTGGATCAACTGGTCAACACCCCCACCAGAGGTGACAATATATTGGACCTGGTCATCACCAACATGGGCGACTGGTGTTCCACACCGGAGGTCAGCTCCTCGCTGGTTAGATCTGATGATAAACTAATCACTCTGGATATCCACATTCTGCCCCCTCCCCTAGTCAAAGAAACCACTGTGAAAAACTTTTCAAAAGCAAACTTCACGTTACTTAAGACCGAGGTGGAAAGTTTCAAAGCCCTCATGCCAAACCTTAATGCTGTTCAAGCTGCAAAATCCTTTACTAATGCATTCTACGGGCACCTACAAGAATGCTTGGATTGTGCTATCCCAAGCAAAACCAAGACTCACTTCTCCAAGAAAAGGAAACCAGTCTGGTGGACCGCTGCCATAAACAAGCTATACAATAGAAGGAGGAAAGTAGTACAGAATAAAATCCCAAGAAGGGAAGACATCCCTGCTCAGGATCAGCAAGAAACTAAGATCCCTCATAAAATCATCCAAGGCGAGCTTCGAAAGAAAAATTGCCAAGGACTCCAAAGATAACCACAAGGCATTCTTTATCTATGTCAAGAATCTAAGTGGCAATTCTCAGATCTGCTCGGAGTTAGTGCAGAATTGCACAAAATACACTGAACTGACCGATATTGCCAACATCCTGGCAGACAGGTTCAGTGCAAACTTCACCCCCCTCTCACCCCCAAAAGGGCCCATAACCATACCAGAAGAATGTAGTGGCCCTGAAATCACAGACACTCAGGTTAAAACAGCCCTATCCAAAGCCAAACACACAGCATCAATGGGACTGGGCGGTGTCCCGGGCTGTGTCCTTCACAAGCTCAAAGATGAACTAACCCCTGTGAAAATCCTACAGAAGGGCCTCACTAAGACAGATGCCTGGTGTTAGAGCCATGGCCTCAAGCTCAATGCCAAAAAGTGCATTGTCATCCCCTTTGGTAAAAACTCTATACCCATGAACTACTACATAGACAGCAGTCTACTTAACACTGAATGTGAGATAACAGACCTTGGGACCCAGGTGGACAGTAGTCTGTCTTTTGATAGTCATATCGCCACAGTAGTCAGGAATCCTTGTATGTTGCACACCTCATCATAAAAGGGTTCTCATCCAGGAAAAAAGAGGTCATTGTTCCCCCTCTACTCGACACTCATTAGACCCATTATAGAGTACAATGCCTCTTTTGGAATGTACCTCACAAGACATCTGCAGCAGCTGGAAAGGCCACAGAAGTACCTCACAAAGAGGATTACTGGCCTCAAACAGATGCCATACAATGACCATCTCAAAAAACTCCAGCTTTACTCCATAGCATATCACTTACTCCGAAGTGATCTCTGCCTAACATATAAAGCTATGTCAAACCCAGAACTGTTGGACATGCTACACCTAAAGAAATCCCAATCCCTCCGAGCTACACACTCTAGGGACCTAAACCTTGTCACCACAATAAACAGAACATGCTGGAGGGATAGATTCCTGTCCCAGAGACTTCCCATACTCTGGAACAGACTATCCATCTATGTCAAGCAAAGTTCTTCATTAGCATTCTTCAAGAAAAATCTTGATGAGTGGATGGGAAATAGGAAATACACCCCGGGGATCACTTCTCTGTCTCTGCTTGACAGTGGCACAGGAAAATAACTTTCTTGGGTGGAGTAAGCCAGGGAACCTTGTTGGCTAGGCTTACGTAAACCTTCAGGCCAATAGCGTAGTACCTACCTATGAACCTATGAACTTAAACACACTGTTCAAACTTAGCCTCTCCACAGGCTACGTGCCCATAGAGCAGCACACAGCAATGGTTATTCTCCTTCACAAAGGTGGAGCCACAACAGACTCCAGGAACTATCGCCCTATAAGCCTGACTAGCTTGGTCTGCAAGATTATGGAGCGCATCATCATGGCTCTTATAAACAGAGACATTGGGAACATCCAAACACTGGACCCTACCCAGTTTGGCTTTGTTATGGGCAGATCATGCCTCCTAAACCTGGTGGACTTCTTTGAGACAGGTACCAAGTCTATAGACGATGGAAAGGTGGTCGACACAGCCTACCTAGACCTCGCAAAGGCCTACAACACCATTCCCCATTCAGGTATTACAGACAAGCTCACCAGCCTGAACATAAACCCCTACATCATGAGATGGGTTGCCAACTGGCTCACGGATAGAACCCACATGGTAAGATTTGCGGGAGCTAGGTCTGACTCTAAACCGGTTACAAGTGGTGTTCCCCAGGGCTCGGTTCTAGGACCCCTCCTGTTCAGCATATACATCTCAGAGGTACAGGCAAGTACAGAAAGACTATGGCTGACCAAGTTCACAGATGAATGCAAACTAGGGGCTATAATTGACTCTCTGGTGGACACAGACATCCTCCAAAAGGGTCTCACTGAGACAGATAGATGGTGTCAAAACCATGGCCTCAAGCTAAATGCCAAAAAGTGCATAGTCATCCCCTTTGGAAAAAACAAAGTACCCCCAAACTACCACATAGGTGGTAGCCCCCTAAATACGGAAGATGTAATAAGGGATCTGGGGACCCAAGTAGATAGTAACCTCTCCTTTAATAATCACATTGCCAAAGTAGTTAGAAAATCCTTCTATGTGGCCCACCTAATCACAAAAGCGTTTGCATCCAGATCAAAATAGGTAATTGTGCCCCTCTATGCATCACTCAACAGACCCATCATAGAGTACAACACCCCATTTGGGATGTACCTTACGAGACACCTGCAACAGCTGGAAAGACCACAGAAGTACCTAACTAAGAGGATCACTGGCCTCAAACAGATGCCCTATGCAGCTCGACTGAAGAAACTCCAGTTCTACTCGGTTGCATACCACCTATTCAGAGGTGATCTCTGCCTGACATTCAAGGCCATGTCCAACCCAGAATTGATGGACATGCTTCACCTAAAGAAAACCATATCCCCTCGAGCCACATGCTCTAGGGATCTAAACCTCACCACAACAATAGGACGTACTGGAGGGATAGATTTTTGTCCCAGAGACTTCCCATGCTCTGAAACAAGATTCCAATCTACATTAGGTAGAGCTCCTCACTAACCCTCTTCAAGAGAAATCTTGATAAGTGGATGGGAAACTTCAATGGCTATGCTGGACAGAGGCACAGAGAACTAATCTAAGTGGATGGTGAAAGCCAACACATTCTGTCTAGGCTTATAAATGCCTTCGGACAGATAGCCTAGTACCTACCTTTGAACCTATGATGGTCAAAGTCTAGATTACTATCTATGTGTGTCCCTAAGTCCCTGACTACTAGGTCAACTTTAAGGGGTGTGTTGTCAATATGATAGTTACCAGGGATGACTGACTTCCCAAAGGATACTGTTATGCATTTCTTGGCATTTAGTTTTAGTCCATAGCTCTGTCACCAGTTTTTGTCTGTATCAGCCGCTCCTTGAGAACATTTGTGTCAATGTGAGATTCAGTGACAGCTCCTAATTTGCAATCAGTTGCAAATTTAGTCAGCCAGAGACCACTGACATTGGCCTTGACTTCTGAGAAGTAAATGCCAAAAAGGAGCAAACCAAGGACTGATCCCTGATGGACACCACTTGTGGCTGGCCTCTTTGTAGAGGTGGACTCCTCAATTTTAACTTTCTGGGTCCTGTCTGTGAACCAATTGGCTATCCATTGGGTGACATAAGGGTTAGTACCTAACCTCTTGAGTTTGTCAACAATGCCCGAGTGGGGCATTGTAACAAATGGCTTGGCCAGGTCAAGGTAGGCAGTGTGAATGAGTTTGCCCTCATCCATTGCTTTGGTGACCTTCTCAAAGAAGTCCACCAGGTTGAGTAGGCATGATCTGCCCTTGACGAAACCAAACTGGGTTGGGTCTGGTGTCTGGAGGTTTACTATATCTCTATTGATCATCTCCATGATGATTGTTTCCATGGCTTTACATATAAGACTGGTGAGACTTATGGGCCTATAGTTTCCAGGGTCTGTAGATGGCCCACCTTTGAGCAAAGGGATGACTGTTGCCTTTCTCCATTTATGAGGAACTAAGCCTGTTTGGAGGCTAAAGTTAAATAGTAATTCCAGAGGCCCTGATAGGTCATGTTTCATGCTATTTAGAAGGCATCCTGGGATATTGTCTGGGCCCATTAATGCAGTGGTCTTGGTCTTAGAGAGAGCATTAAGGAGCTGTTAGCTAGTGATATAGGGGGTATTTATATTTGATGATATTTCCTGAAGGAAGGATGAGGGGGAGAGAGGGGTAAAGTTGGAGCTGAATTTACCAGCCAGAAAGTTTGCTATATCTTCTCGCTCAGTATAGGTGGCTCCATTTACAATGAACTCTGCACACAACTGTGTATTGCCTTTGAGGTTGTGGACATAGATAAAGAATGCTTTGTGGTATTCCTTGGTCTGGGAGGCCAAACTTAACTCAAATTTGATTTTGGTAGACTTCATTTGTCCTCCGAGTTGTTTGTTTACCTTAATGAGAGTGTTTTTATCCTGCTGGGTGCTACACCTCCTAATTTGATTTTTTGATTCCACCTGGGTGGCTTGCTTTTTGAATTAGTTCTGTACTTCTTCCTGGTGGATACAGCTGCCTCTGTGCTGTTATTGACATGCTTGTACAGGGTTTCTGTGAACAGTTCTGCATAGGCAGCAATGTTCTCAGGGTTTATGAAGGATTGAAGTTTTGCCAAGTTCTCACTTAATAGCAGGAGGTTAGCCATAGAATTGTTCCTGAATATTCCAGGTTTAGCTGGGAGTCCAGGTTTTATTTTTACTTCAAAGCAGACCATATTGTGGTCTGACCTTAACCAGGGAAGGCATTACAGTAGTGGGTGTGCAGCAGTCTCCCATATTAGTGAGGACTAGATCCAGTATGGTTGCATCCCTGGTTGGTGTTTTGAATATCTGGTCCAGGGAATTTGTGCTTACAAAATCCAGGAATTTCTGTGCCTGTGCATTTGGTGTCATATATATTGCTCCTCTTTAACCACTTCAGGCTTCACAATGGTTATGTCAGAGGCTGTATTTCTCTTAGCAGTGGCCTGTCTTCCATCCACTAAGACAGTATACAAACTTCAGTGATAATTTGATATCCTGTTGTCTCCAAACAATTTAGCACTGGCATGCTGTTATGCCCACTTGCTGGCACCTTCACTTTTGTTCCTCACCTGTGGACATTTGTATGCTACATGTCCCCTCTGGTTACATTTAAAACTCTTGGTCCTGGCCATGTACCTGAACTAGTGGATTCCCCTGTTGGGTTGGTTTAGGCTGCCCACCATGGGTTCCCCTACAACCATGTGCAGTGCTGGGTATCCCCTTCTTGTGCAGCAATGCCCTGCTTGCTAAATAGACATCCCCTTTTCTTCCCAGCTCATCTGCAGACTTAGACTCATGGTCTGCCTACCAGATTTTCATCTCCTCAGGCAAGGTGTTAAGGAGTTGTTCCCTCACCAAAAGGTCCGCCAGCCCTTCAAAAGTGGTGACAAGACATCTACTCATCCACCTATGAAAATAACTGCTTAGCCCAGCAATATAATCATATACACTTTCATCTGCCTTGTGGCTATACTCACAAAACATTTTTTCTGTAATCTTCAGGTGGTAACATAAAACATTCCAGTAAGTATTGCTTAACTTTATCATAGTTTAAGCAATCAGTATCAGACAGTTTAGAAAGAGTAGTCACAGCTTTATCAAGGAGTAAGTGAGTCAGAAACCATTCTCAGAGCCCTTGGTCAGCATTATACTGTTTACATACTTTTTTCAAATATAAGAATAAAACAAAATTATCATCCTCTGTAAACTGTGATAGAGATTTACTGACCTTTATTGCTTTTAGAAATCGGTTATTCCTTCCCCATTAGCTCATTGACCCTGTTGAAGAGTCAGCATCTCCCTCTCATGTTGGCACTGTTTCTCCTTTTCTCCATCCTACAGATGCCACAGTCTCTCTTCAGATTCTAATTCCCTAGCACTTTTGCTGTTTAGCGAGTGTAAAATAAAAAAAAAAATAAAGCATGTGTGAGAGACTGTATGCTTGTATAAGAGTGAGAGAGAGAGAGAGAGAGAGAGAAAGACAGTGCTCGATTGAGTGTGTTTGTGTTTCTGCTTGCATGTGTGAGTGAATGCGTGCACGAAAGCAGTGACTGTGTTTGTGTGTATGAGAGAGAAAGAGAGAAAGTGAGACTGTTGTGTGAGTGAATGTATGTATGTAAGCAGAGGAGACTGTGTGTGAGAGAGATTGAGAGAGAATGAGACTGTATGTGTATGAAAGCAGCTGGAGACTGAGAGAGATTAAGGAGGGTGAGACCGATCTTGTGTGAATGAATGTGTGCATGAAAGCAGAGAGTGAATGTGTGCATGAAAGCAGAGAGTGAATGTGTGCATGAAAGCAGAGTGTGTGTGTGTGTGCGTGTGCGTGTGCATGTGTGTGTGTGTTGCAAAAGTGAAACAAAGATCCCCTGGTAGCATGTGTGAGAGAGATGAGGAGAGAATGATCTCTGCTAGCCCTTAGAGAATGGGCTCTCTGTAAAATTGCTGTGTTTTACTAATTTCTATATTTTTTTAAGTACTTTTTTTTTAATATATTTTGGATGTAAAATGCTTTCTCCAACACCATTAACATATACTACAGCAAGTATGAAACATTAGGTGGAGGAAATATTTTACATCAAAAATATATGAAACATATATGAGTGAAACAAAAAAGTGAATGTGTGTATGCATGTGTGTGTGTGTGTGTGTGTGTGTGTGTGTGTGTGTGTGTGTGTGTGTGTGTTTATGTTTCTGTCTGCATGTGTGAGTGAATGTGTGCATGAAAGCAGAACAGACTGTGTGTGTGTGTGTGTGTGTGTGTGTGTGTGTGTGTGTGTGTGTGTGTGTGTGTGTGTGTGTGTGTGTGTGTGTGTGTGTGTTGTGTGTGTGTTTGTGTGTGTATGTGTTTGTGTGTGTGAGACAGAGAGAGAGAGACAGAGTGAAGAGTGAGAGCAATCCATGACAGTTGCAGGAGCATCAATTAAGAGATTTGCATATCTCTCGATCATACCGCTCAGCCTCTCGCACAACAAATCTGGACAGCGTCAAAGCCACAAATAGTAGGAACAGATTTTAAATATTGCTTTTATAAACTGCTAGATTCAAAAAATGTTTCCATTTGGTTTGCTACCTCTTGACCATAACATTCAACCTCTCACACAATAAATCTGGAGAGAGAAACAAATAACAGACAGATTTTTAAATATTGCTCATATAAGCTTAGAAAGATGCTAGAATAAGCACTGAAAACCCTGATTCCATTTTCAACATCCTGTCTTTATGAAGCAGGGTTTTCTGCAATGACAGCAACCAAAACACAATTACGGAGTAGACTGGACATAAGGAACACACTTCAGGTGTCATTGTCTCCCATCACCCCTAGATGGGACTGTGTCATTGAGGTGAAACAAACTCTTGTCTCCCATTGATTATGCATTATTGTGAGTTGTATTTATTATGCACTTTATTATGCTTTATTTTTATGCAAGCGTGATGGACTGTCCTTGGAAAAGTGTCTTACATGAAACCAGTCCTTGGTGCAAAAAAGGTTGGAGACTGCTGCCTTAGATTATTCTATAAATGGATTCAGAACAACTTTCCTGAATATCCAAAATAGCCTTGCACCTCCTAGAATGAAGAGACTAAAAACAAATAATGCAA
This sequence comes from Protopterus annectens, assembly GCF_019279795.1. Classification (NCBI taxonomy): domain Eukaryota; kingdom Metazoa; phylum Chordata; order Ceratodontiformes; family Protopteridae; genus Protopterus; species Protopterus annectens. The sequence continues at coordinate 1,515,417,483 of NC_056733.1, forward strand.
TGTGGCAATTCAGAAAGTGTAGAATGCTAATGCAGGATAGAGAAAGAACAAGGAAAGAATGGCAAAAAATATAAAACACCACAATATCCTGAAAACTTCAGAATGCTTCACAATTATACTAAACAGCTAATTAATAAAGAATTAAAACTATACTGTAATATCTTTCAGAGCAATAGTAAACACAACCATAAAAAACTTCTGGACAGCAATTAAAAACTTTCATCCTGGCCATAAATTCAACCTTAAACCTCTTTTCCAGTATCTCATCACTTAAAACCACAATATAACTCAACTCTTATTTCAAAGATAGTATAACATCTGTAACCAAGGATCCTCCAACATCTAGTCCTAACCCTATCAAGCAGCCACATATCACCACATTGACTTTCACTTTCAAACCTGTGCCTATGTCCTACATAAAACTACTCTTAACCAAAGTCAAACCATGCTCTACTTTAGGTGATGATCTTCCAATTAAATACCTTAAAATAGCAGGTGATAGCATTATAAATAGGTCCAGTAATCCCACATTCCGTCATTCAGGAAAAGTCACGTTTTCCCTCTGCACAAAGGAGAAAATTCGACAGACATTACTAACTCCTTATTACTATCTCCTGCAGAAAGGACTCTTGTACCCTATACAGTATGGTTTCCATACTTCCCATAGTGCTAACTCTATAATTCTAACATATATAGATACAGTCACAAAGCTAGAGTTAACAATGGACTAGTCTCCTCCTTATTTCTAAACTTGTTTAAAACCTTCAACACAGTTTGCCACAGCAGGCTTCTACTATGAATGTCCTCATCAGGTTTCTCTCAGCCAATGCTTCTATGCATCAAAACCTATGCATCCAATAGATATCAGTCAGTAAAATGGCGATCCACCCTCTCTCCATACCTATCAGTCACCACCAGAGTACCACAAGGCTCTATCCTTGGTCTCTCCTCTTTAACATTCTGACCAACAACCTACATACATCCAAACAACAGGCCTCCTGTAATATAGTACACAGATAACTCCACACTCATTTGCACATCTGACAGTGTGGCATACCTCAAACGAATTACTCATTAAGTTTTAACAGCAACTGAAGCATGGATGTAACTCTCAACTCCTACTCCATCCTAAAATATGACAAACTACTACTTTTTTCCCCAAAACCCTCTCCCATTGAAAAATAAATTACATTTGTCTCCCTTGATAATATAACCATTGAAGTCACTTATCATAGTAAATTATTATGGATAAAAGTGGATAATCTTAAATTTGACCCGCATATATAAAATTTATTGATCTAAAACCTTTCTCAATGACACAACTAAAGCTGCACTTGCCACTGCTTATCTCCTCCCCACACTTCTTTATGGTGCTTACCCTCAGGCATCAAAAAAAATCAAAACATAGGGGGCATGGCCAGGATGGTGACCAACAAGCAGCACAAAGCTTTTGATCTGCTTCCTTTTATCTAGTCTGACAAGATTTCTCTATATAATTTCAACAAAAACTTGATTTTTGACAAAACCGAAATCTTATTAACTAACTCTGATACTTTTTTGGAAGAAAGAATGAGTTCTAAGGCATCTTTTTGATGTTTTCCTGTCAGTGTTATTACTGACTGTAAATACAAAATGAGCCACTCAAAAGTGAATCCACACAAAAACTCAATAAAGAAGAAATTACAAACCATCATGGGAAGTATTCATGAACTCTCTGTTCAGCTGGATAAACTTGAAACCAAAATGAACTACATAAAAGAAGACTGTAAAAACAAATGGATATGTTAAATGATGCCTTAAACAACAGTATACACAGATCTTTTCAGTTGAGGAAGTATTGAGTGAGCTAGATGGAAGAATGACAGAAAAGATGTTGCTGCTGGAAAGAACAGAAGATCTTGAGACCAGATCATGAAGGACTAATATCAGAGTTTGTGGAATCCCAGAGAAAAAAGAAGGGGACAATATGATATATTTTGGTTGCCTAAAGCACTTAACCTACCAGAGACTCTCTCTCTTTCAGTATTTAGGGAGCACAGAGGTCCTTTTCTACATCTTTACTGAAAAAGAATCCACCTATACCCAAATCTATAATTGTCAAGCTCCTGTCTAGTCAAGATAAAGACCTAATATTGAAGTATGCCTGGGCTAACTCTCCAATTAAGCTTAAAGACAGTGTCATCAGATATGACAATGGCCGGGATTCACTAATCCTCCGTGTAAGACTAACTGACAGAAACTGCAGTCTAAGAGTATAATGTCAGCGCGTCATGCATATTCATGAGGGTGAGCTGACTCAACTCAAAGGCTAACATGGAACGTGCACGAGTGCAGGGGGTGTGTCAGACTGCCGAGTAGTCCAAATATCCACGCCCCTGCAAGTGCCTAAACTGCATATGTCAATTGAAATGAGCGAGTCCGCTCAAATGTCTACATACCCAACACTACACTCCCCCACATTCTAAATCCCTGTACAAGTTTAAAATGTAAAGCTTTCCTTTTTTTTTTTTTTTTTTATTATTCCCAATATAGCTGCCCGTATTTGCACATGTATGCGCGGGTTTGCCCATTGCTTAGCTACAGTTAGCAGTGTAGACATCGAAGAGGATAATAAACTACTTATATGCAAATTAAGCCAAATAGCAATATCATAGTGTTAGAGCCCTCGCACAAAGAGGAGGCATTACTGGTTCGAGTCCCGCCACTCCCCTTCCCATTTTCTGTAGGAAATCTGTGCATAAAAAGAATTCCTGACATTTACCTTTTACATTTTAGTAAAATGCATTGAAATGGCCTATGTGGTAGTGAACAATATTTTATATATATATATATATATATATATATATATATATATATATATATAAATATATATATATATACATATATATATAAGAAGGTGGAATGGTCATGCATACTGATAAATGCATAAGTAACGTATCTTAAGCAATGTGAAGCACTGCTAAGCAAAGTTTACTAGTATTAAGCACAGTTAAGTATAATTGCTCATAGCTTAGCACTGCTTTAACTAGTGCAATGGCTTTGCGCAGAGTTGTACATTGCGGCAACTAGCACAAACAAAACATGTTCGTGCGGAGCTGCGCACCACACTAAATAGCAAAATGTTGGGCAACATCTGGCAACGTAGATTATCATGGAGCAACGTTGGGCAAAGTTGAGCAAAGTTGGCTAAACACAGCCACACCTCCTAGCCGGTCTGGCCAGTAGTAAAATAAAAAGCAATGACAGGCCTCAAACCTGGGATACTGTGCTCCATAATCACAGTACTAAACCACTAAGCCATGACAGCTTTACATATGGATGCATTTCCAACACACTCATATATATCAGTGGAAGTTTACCCATTGCTAAGCAGGTTTGCTTTTAGCTGAGATTTTTCAAAACCGGCCAATCACAAATAAGTGTGAGAAATGAGGCATATTTAAGCTCCATAGGTGGGAATAATTGCCATAACTGGTTGTAGCTCTCATCTGCCGTCAGCATGGCTGGTGTTCGAGAGGTCTCTCATTTTCGAGCGCAACGGTGGGGCATTGAGGAATCAAAAGTAATGGTTTGGTTCCTCGTCCATCATCATGATGCAAGACTCCTGCAGGGCCAGTTTCAGGGCACTGAGTACAAAGCGGATGCCTGGAACCATCTAGCACATGATCTCACCAGTGCCACAGGTGTCCCTTGGACTGGTGAGCAGGTCAGACACCACTACTCAGACCTGAAGAGACGCAAGGAGGACCGACTGAACCAGTGGATACAGGAGGCCCGTGAAATGGAAAATGCCCCACTAATAAGTATGTAGCCATGGAATGAAGTATGTAAGAATTGCTATTGTAGTCTATATTATGGATAGGTATGTCTCAATATCCCTTCATTTACTTCGCAGCTGCAGGTGTCCATGCTGCGAATCAGCAAGCCTATGCAGATAGGCTGCTAAGGCTGCGCCACCAGGCAGGTTAGTAATTATTCTGCATGTGTTGTCATATAAAAGAAGTGAGAGAGCCTGAAAAAGAGTGTTGTAACCCATTAATAAAGGTATAATAAGTGTTAAATAACTTCTCTGCATGTACTGTTATATAAAATAAGTGAGACAGCATGAAAAGGTGTTGTAACCCATTAATAAAGGTATAATATGTCTTGAATAAAAGACCTCTGCATGCACTGATATATCAAATAAATGAGAGCGCCACTAGAAAAGTGTGTAATGTAATTAATAAAGGTATAATTCCTGGAGTGTGTCCGTGTCACTTTCTTCGATATGTTGTTGTACCCTTGCATTATAGAAATAGTACTGAAGTGCAGTCAACCCACACATGGGTAGGCCCATATAAAGTGTATGAAGGGAGTGCCAGTAGCTGTTAAGCATATACACAGTCCTCAACTGTCAGTTCATGGCCGGCATGTACAGGTTAATCTGGCACATGAGTAACTTGTTATTGTGTTTGCCAGAAATGTCAGTGTGCTGCTATAAATGTAGGGGGCTGTTAACATATACCTGATAATGTCACCTGAACACATCCATATATGTAGATATATAAATATAAATGAAATATATCCAGGACAGTTTGTATGTCAGATACAGGTCAGGTATATCAAGAACTAGCAAAACCCATTTCACAATTTAACGGACATTGCCTAGTGTAATAATACATGTATGGAATATATAACTGCAGTCAATAGGAATGTAGTGTAAACTATAAGTATATATAAGTTATTAATGGAGGTATCTTTTTACACCCTACTCTATGTGCATAAACAATGCAATTCCACACCTCAATGGGTATGTCGAATCTCATAACATTTGTTGGGACACGTCCTATTGGTTTATAAATATCTGCATTTACTTTGATGCATGTGCCCTATTCACATACCACAATCTTGGTGGCCTGTTGCCACCAATCAATCCTGCATGCTGTTGGAATGTCCACTGTTGTTCTATATATGCATGTGTTATGCTTGCTGTTCAACTGTTGGAACTCTGGTGTGTTGGGTTAATGGAAATACTACTGTATGCTGTTACAACTAAATTGGAATGCTGTTGGCTATTACTAACCCATATTGTCATTAAATCCTCCTAAACATAGAACGTATGGGAAAGGCCGGTCCCAGCAGATCCACCTGTCCCACCTCAGCTGGCGATGGCACCTGGCACCAGCAGGTCCGATGCCCAGCCCGGGACCTCCTCCTCCATTGGTCCTGTGCCACCTTCGGGTGAAAGCGCTGCAGGGGATGGGGCTCATCCCCCCATGCAAGCGTGGCTGGAAGAGGGCCACCTATCACCCTCTGAACGGTCCGGGCTGTGGTGCGTAGGGAGATCGGTAGGGAGATTGAGCGTTCAGTCGCTGATCCTCTATGCCAGCTCAAGGCAAGAGTGGCACGACTCACGGGTGAGCCTGCCCCTCCTACGCAGCCCCCAGCACAGCCACCCTCCGGGCTGTGAAGGTGCAGTGGTGACTGCCCATGGGTGAGGATCTCAGTTCCAATTTTGCCATCTGTGGGCTCATTGGCTTGTGATTTCCAAACATCCTTCCCCGTCAATGGTGTTCACCCACCCCATGTGTCATATTCTGCCCCTGTATGTATCTTGTTTGTCTTGTCTGTTTACCTCCCTAACCTACCTCCCAAAATATACCCACTTCCCCTTCCCCACATTCCACTCGCACCTGAAGAAAAAAAAAAAAAGGCAATCTGGTCCCACAAAAAATGATGCCCCATACATAGCTGCCCATTTTGCACACATGTCCGCTGGACACATAAACTGAAATTTAATTGGCAGTACAACATACTTCGTTGTCCTCACCCCTCTCTCAGGGGTGGAAGGTTTCAAATTTCCCTCCAAATTACTAGTATATGCACAGCTATTGCTGTTAAAGAAATGGGCAGCTATGGACCATCCCTACACCCTTCCTGCACATCCCAAGCTGCTTTCCCTACTATCTTTCCCTCTTTGTGCCTCTTTTTCACCACTTTCCTATCTCCCCATTTTCGTTTCTTTGAAAGAAATGAGCGCGGGGGTTAGTGGGAGTAAGCACTTTTAAGCAGTAGTTAGCGGGTTTGCCCGAGTGTGCGCTTGTGTGCGCTTAGCTAAGTATTGCTAAGCTTCACGCAAACCCGCTTACAACTGCTTAAAAGTGCCTTAGTCGCCCTGCATGTGAGGGCCCTTGTTCTGCTCAGCAGCAAAATAAAACACCAATGTCAGTCTCGAACCCTGGACCTTGGACACACTAGACTGCATGAAGTATCACTAAGCCACAGTAGATATACAGCAGGTTGTTGCTGAAATATATATATATCATGCATCAGAATGAGTGAATGTAAAGGTAAGATAGGAATGCCATAACACAAAACCTGTTCTGTGGAACTTTGCCAGCAGTTGTTGCGGAATTGCATTACATGACTGTGATAACAGAACCAGGCATTTTAGCAGTAAATAATGTTACAGCAGCACTTTAAAACCCCCACACAGTATCACAGCCGGACAATCCCCACCCAAATGTACAAAATACCTGTGTGTTCAAGGTCCAGCAAGGATTTAGGTAGGCATATTCAGTACTGGAATTGTCCAGTTTTCATGAGCATCCTGTGCTAATGTAAAAAAAAAACACAAACTGTGCAGAAGTGAGTATATTAATATCCACAGTATAGCAGTTCACAAACAGTTCATGTGCCAAATGAAAACATCTCAATAACTACATATGTATGGCAGCTAATTGTATAAGTAGAAAAGAAACTACATACTCCCGTGTATCTTGTGTTAGCATTTGCAGGGGTGAGAACAATTCTACACTGACAACTGTGTACTGGAAGTGGCAACATTCAGGTCTGAGTACAACATTCAAATCACTGGCTACACCCCTAGCATCAGATACAAGAAGTACACCAACCTTCTGACTTACACAACGGTGTCCACAGCAAACAAGCATGGTCCCCACTTAGGAAAGCTGAAAGGGCTACGCCTACCTGACTTAGCAATTTATAGCATTTGGTTGCTATGACAGTGAGTACTGCAAGTACCACACAGCAGGCTGCATGCAATTGCCAAATGGTGGCCAACAATTGGTAAAGAAGCCATCACATGCACATGTGCAGATACCTATAAAAGCAGGCTGTACTAGCTGTCTACACATGCAATCATTTCATTGCAGGTATGGAGAGACAGGGAGAGAGAGAGAGAGTGTTACAGAGCGACACAGAGAGACACAAACCACAGCAACAGGAAACAAAAAAGATATAAAAGAAAATATATTGGAAAAAAATATATTGAAAAAAATATATAATGAAAAAAAAAATGAAAAAAAGAAAATATATTGAAAAAATATATTGAAAAAAAGAAAATATACTGAAAAAAATATATTGAAAAAATATACTAAAATAAAATATATTGAAAAAATATATTGAAAAAAATAATATATTGAAAAAGAAAGTTTTTGAAAAAAAAAATAAGATATAAACAAAACAAAGTGTACAAAACACACAGAACTGACTACCACAAACACATACAAAGGAAAGGTATGTAACTGATATGTATTTACTGGCATGTAGTAGATGTTTTTGAAGATTACTCTACATAGTTCGAATCATCCATATGTGGCAGCAGTATGTATCTATGCACAGATGCCCTGCATAACTACTGCCATGGAGAAATCAGTGTGTAGCTGTGTGCAGTGGGATATGACTGTGACATATGTAGTTCAGCATTAAATGTCAAACATCTGATCCATGTTATCTCTGTTCTGTACAGTAGTGTGTACAATGTCTGTTTGGGGGAGTAGCGCATACAGTTATGTAAACATGGATGTGACAGAGTAACAAATGCATGATAGTCATATTAACATGTAGCTTAGCATTGGCAACAGCTGTAGCAGGCTAGTATGTTAATTTAGCATTTGCAGCTATATATACGTTGTCAGCAGTAGAGTGTAGTGATATGCTTGTAAGTGTAGCTGAGCAGGCATGATGCATTTAAGCTATGATTGTCAATGTAGTAATGTTTACACCAGGGTTAGTTCCAATAGTGTATTGTCCACCCACGTGCCATTTGGTCGATGTGTGTAGTATTGGCAGCATGTGTTACAGAGTGGGCAGTATGCATGGCACAGATTTACAGGTGTACATTTGTGAACATGGTGGAGGTGCACTGTCTGCATGTACGTGCATAGTGGACACATGGGCAGGGTGACATGCCCTGTATTCCACAGTAACACTCGATAGTCTCAATTGGTGGCCAGTATGCATTGTATTACACACATTTCGGAACTTGACTACACATGTGTGTATGACATGGTTTGACACTGTGCTGTGGGTGATACTGTTACTATCTGTCATTATTTTGCATTCTGGTAGTATACATAACTTCAACAGCCTGACCATAACCAATTATTAGATGATGTCTTGACAACTGACACACAGATGTAGGACACACAGTAACATTTGGATCCTTCAGGTACTATACTATGCCAGTAGCCAGTGGTATTCAGCTGCACCCATTACTGAGACCGCTCCTGTTTGGCATATAGCTCTCTTAGGTACAAGCAATCACAGTAGGGATATGTCCGTCCATGTCTGGTAATGCATACTGTGGCCTATAATGCATTCTCCAGATGACACACACATCCTCCACAAGGGTATCACACAGACAGATCCCTGCTGTCAAACCCTTGCTGTAAAGCTATAAGCCAACCAAAGCATAGTTATCCACCTTTACAGAACATAGTATCCCCACAGTACCACATAGGTAGTTGCCACCAACATGAAGAACAGGTACCGATGTGTACATGCAACCAAGTGGTATGTCATCTCTGCTTTGATAATCACATTTCCAAAGGTATTTTGAAATCCCTCGGTGGATCACATAAGCAATAAGGGGTCTGCATGCATATCCACAAAGGTTGTTGTACACCTATAATGAATAGCCATCATTGATAGACTTTGCTGCATTTGAACAGGTCTGACATATACCTCGGCCATAAACCCTCACTCACACAATTCTATAGAAACCGTAATGAGTGTGTGTGCCACAGTTGACCTAGGCCAGGGATCACTGCAGTGGCTGGCCTTGTCACAAGCATACAGATGTGACCTAAGGTCTGGAAAGCAGCAGTACACTCTTGAAAAGATGACAGTTGTGTTCTTGGAGAAAGCAGGGTTCCCACACATGCAATAATTGAGGTCACACGTACATATATGTATTTGCCACACAGCTACCTCATATGTGCAATGCACATACTGGTGTCATACTGATATGTCATACAGTAGTAAAAGCAAAACCCACAACTCATTGACAAACAGTATCACACACCTTCAACACACACACACGCACCAAGTGCAGGATTCAAACCCCTACCTAACTACTTCATGATACTAGAGGAGTATGTATTAACACGACACGCTAGACACGCTATACACATTACTATGAGTTCTTTTTTCCACAGGTATATTTGTAGGATGGTGACATCATCAGACTTGACAAAGATTAGTATACCACTTTTAAGGTGTTTGAGTACTCTCCAAAAAGGTTGCTCCTCTCCAAGGAGATCACACACAAACAGGTACACACAGACAATTGTCAAGTACAGGATTTAAACCCCCTACCTAACTGGTTTAGGATACTACAGGTACACAGACAATTGTCAAGTGCAGGATTTAAACCCCCTACCTAACTGGTTTAGGATACTACAGGAGTATGCATTTACACGATGCGCTACACACATTACTGTGAGTTTTTTTTTCCACAGGTATATCTGTAGGATGGTGACATCATCAGACCTGACAAGGATCAGTATACCACTTTTAAGGTGTTTGAGTACTCTCCAAAAAGGTTGCTCCTCTCCAAGGAGATCACACACAAACAGACACACTTGTCAAGTGCAGGATTCAAACCCCTACCTAAATGGTTTATGATACTACAGGAGTAGACATTTACATGACGCGTTATACACATTACTGTGAGTTCTCTTTTCCACAGGTATATTTATAGGATGGTGACATCATCAGACCTGACAAGGATTAGTATACCACTTTTAAGGTGTTTGAGTACTCTCCAAAAAGGTTGCTCCTCTCCAAGGAGATCACACACGCACAGACACACTTGTCAAGTGCAGGATTCAAACCCCTACCTAACTGGTTTATGATACTACAGGTGTACGCATTTATACAATGCACTATACACATTACTGTGAATTCTACTTTCCACACGTATATTTGTAGGATGGTGACATCATCAGACTAGACAAAGTGGGTTACATTAGATGACACTGGGTGGGCTACATAGAAGGAATGTCTAAACACTTTGGCCATGTGATCATCAAAGGAGAGTTTACTATCTAACTGTGTCCCCAGGGCCTTCATGACTTTCTCCATACATACTGGAGTACCACCTATGTGGTAATTTGTTTGCACTTTGTTTTATCCAAAGGGGATGACTATGCATTCTTTGGCATTCTTCTTGGGGTATTGTTTTGACACCAGGTATCTGTCTCTGTAAGCCCCTTCTGGAGGATGTGTGTGTCAGCCATAGAGTCAATTATGGACCACAGTTAGCAGTCACCTGCAAACCTGTTCAGCCATACTACTCCCGTGCTTGCCTGTACCTCTGAGCAGTGTCTACTGAACAGGTGGGGTCCCAGGACCAAGACCTATGGGATGCTTTGGAGAGGGCTGTCTTTACCTGCATGTCCATGATGTCTGGGGCTCTGCATCCTTCTGTGATGGACACAGGCCCTTTTGGGGGTGATGGGGGGAAGTTTACACTGAACTTGTCCCCCAGGATGTGGGCAATGAAAGTTGGTTCAGTGTATTCCTTGCCATTTGTCAGTAGCTGACAGCATATTTTGAAGTTGACACCTATATGTTTGGTATAGCTACTGCAGGCTTTGTGACTGTTATTCTTACAGTCCTTGACAATTTGTCTTTTGAAACTGTCCTTGAATTATTTTATGAGCGATCATTGCTTCTTCCTAATAATGATCAGTGATGCCTTTCCTTTAGTGAAGTTGGCTCTATGAGGAGTTAGTTTCCTCCTTCTGTTGTCTAGCTTATTTATGGGCAATGATCACCAGATTGTTTTCTTATTTTTGGAGGAGTGCATTTTGGTTTTATTTGTGATGTCTTGATCCATGCATCCCTGTAGATGCTCATAGGATGCACTTGTAACTGATTCGGCAGATTGTAAACCATTATCCTATAGCAAGAGGGCTTTAGAACTTTCCACTTTGGTCTTGGGACGTGTGCAGTTTGCTTTTGAAAATGTCTTCATGGTGGTTTCATTGACTGGGTGGGGGGGCAGGATGTGGATGTCCAGTGTGATTACTTTATGATCTGATATTACCAGTGAGGGTTTTATCTCTGTTGTGGAACACTGGTACCCCATGTTGGTGGGCATGGTGACCAGCTGTTCCAGGGTGTTAGAGCTTTTAAATTCTAGGAAACATTGGGCAAAGGACGTTGTACACAAGTAATTCTCCCACTCAATGTTTGGGTAGTTGTAATCACCTCATATAATGGTGTTTGATAGGACCTTTATATTTTCCACTGTTCTAAGGAATACTGAGTGAGGTTCCTGTGACAAGGTAGGTGATCTGTAGCAGGCTACAATCTGATGAGCAGCTTTGCCCAATGTTAGTTGCACTTGCATGGTCTCCAAGGCCTCATACTGTGCCACTAACCTGAAGCTGTGGGTATCCATAAGGTAAATGGGTACACCCCTTCCTTTTGTATTTCACTTGTGGTTTTGGGTCCGAAGGTCAAAGGGATTGTGAGTGTTTTACGTGGAGCATGTCCAACAGCTCTGCGTTTGACATAGCTTTGTATGTTAGGCAGTGAACACATCTGAGTAGGCGATATGCAAGGGAGTACAGATGGAGCATTTTGAGATGGTCTGTGTATGGCATGTATTTCAGGCTGCTAATGCTCTTTGTGAGGTATTGCTGCAGGCTTTCCAGTTGTTGTAGCTGTCTTGTGAGGTACATAGCAAAAGTGGCATTGTACTCTATTATAGTTCTAGTGGGTGATGAGTAGTGGGGAACAATGTCCTCTTCTATTCTGCATGAGACACATTTTGTAATGAGGTGTGCCACATAGCAGGGTTTCCAGATGACTGTGGGGATGTGATTAGCACAGTTGTGTCCAGTGTCCACCTGTGACCCAAGGTCTCTTGTCACACTTTCAGTGTTAAGTATACTATCGCCTATGTTGTAGTTCTTGGCTACAGAGTTTTTAACAAAGGGGATGACAATGCACCTTTTAGCATTGAGCTAGAGCCCATGGCTTTGACAACAGCCATCTTTCTCAGTGAGGCCCTTTGGTAGGATGTCCACATCTTTAGTGTTTACAGTTATGGCTCCTAGTTTGCAGTCCTCTAGAAACTTCAGTAGCCACAGACCTTCCATGTTAAAGTTTACTTCAGGGAAGTAGATACTAAACAGGACAAGACACAGGACTGGACCTTGTGGTACTGCACTCATTACTGGTCCAAAGTCATACTTGGAGTCTGCTACTTTCACAGTGTGTGTTCCATCAGTAAGCCTGTTGGCAACCCATGTTGTGACATAGCAATTTATACCTAGTTTAGTGGGTTTATCTATATTTCCAGAGTGTGGGGTGGTGGTGTAAGCCGTGGCAGGATCAACATAGTCTGTGTGAACCACCTTACCCTTGTCGACGGTTCTGTTGACTACTTCAGTATCATCTATCAGGTTTAGGTGACATGATCTGCATTTTACAAACCCAACATGGTTGTGGTCCAGGGTTTGGGGATTACAAATGTAATTTTTTATATGTTGTATGATGATATGATGATACATTCCATGGCCTTGAAGAGCGGGCTCGTCAGGCTAATGGGGCGCTATTTCCTGGGGTCCGTGGTGTCTCCACCCTTGTGTAGTGGAATAACCATCACTGTGCACCATTCAACAGGCACAAAGCATGAGATGAGGCTATGACTATACATGGTACGTCAATGTGGTGCCTGTTCATTCTGTGGTTTGCGTGGAACACAGCCTGTGAGGTTATCTGGTCCCATGGCTGCTGTGATACTAGTTTTGGAGAGTGTTTTTTACCTGTGCAGCTGTGATGACAGCAACTTTGCAGTCTTCCATTATAGAGATGTGCTCTTTCATGGGTGAGAGGGGGGTACAGTTAACACTGATCCTATCTGCCAGGATGTTGGCAATATCAGTTGGGTCTGTATATTTAGTGCCATTGAGCTGTAACTCAGAACAGATCTGAGTGTAGCCATGACATGGACCTGTCTGTTGGGCAGAGATCTCCTGAGTAGACAGTATGCAATAGAGTACAGATTGTGTTACATTCAGTCTTGTTGCATGGGGCAACTGTTTGAGGCCAATAATCCTCTTGTTAGGGTACTTCAGTGGTCTTTCTGGCTGCTGAACTTGCCTAGTCAGATTCATCGCAAGTGTGTTGCGGTACTCTCTGATGGGTCTGATGACTGATGAGTAGTGGGAACCTCCTTTGACCTACATGCACAGACCTTGGCAGTTTGTGTGAAAACATAGCATTATTTTCTGACAACTTTGTGAATGTGTTTCTGGAAGTAGAGATGCCTATCTACATTTGTCCATAGATCCCTTATTATCACCTCCGTATTTGGCATAAGTGTGTGAGCATGCCAGTATGACCTTTCAGTGTGATGCTGAATGAAATCCACTACATTTGTTGAAGTGTGTGAGCACACCCAGTATAGACATTTATACTATATGCGTATGGAAAATCAAGTTGTATTTTTACAGCAGGCCTCACCTTTGTGTCAAAGATAACAGGGTTCATGCTGTGCCTGCAGTGCTTTCATGAGACACTTTGCATAGACTTATCAACATTTGTATATACAGGGGGGACAGCTAGTCTTTGTACATTTCTACCTAGGGGCACACTTGATTGTTACTGTGGGTGTACATACGATGAGGGGTTCACCTGACACTTATACACATTTGCTATGCCTGCACTGCTATGTATGGTACACCATTTCAGTCTGTACTGTTGCCTATCGTACTGGCTTGAGGCATACTACTGTACTACACTTCTTAGCATTCAATGCCACATATATTAGATTGCAACTTCATAGCCTACACAACCCACATCACACCGCCTGGCCTGATGTTCTCTGTCTGCACTGGCCTGTGGGGGAGGTTATCCATATGCGTCTTTAGGGGCATGTTACAGCATTTCTTTGTGTTTGCATTACTGTACAATTGTCCTGCTGTGTCAGTGCTACTGAAATGCTATCATGGCTTAGTGGTTCAGTACTGTGACTATAGTGCACAGTATCCTGGGTTTGAGCCCTGTCACTGCTTTTTATTTTCATGCTGGGCAGACCAGACTGCTTAAGGGACAGTAAAGCTAATATGAGCATGTTTAACTGTCTTTGCTCAACTTTGCCCGACCTTGCCCAATATTGCTCAACATTGCCTGATATTGTGCTAGTTAGCATGGGCAATTTTGTTTACATATACTAAATATTGGTAAAAGCTGCTTAGCACTGCTTTATATTGCTTAAAACATGGTAATCATGCCTCAGCTGGTGCTGCAGGGCTGCTTATGTTGGATGCACATACTACATTCCCTATACATGTTTGGAATCAGGTAGTGTCAAGTTAGGCATCCCTTTTATTTTATGTGTGAGTCAGAGAGAGGTATCATTTCCAGGGTTCCTACTGAGACAGTGTATGTGCTATGCGTTGCCTCTTTGCCAAGGCCAAGGCATACTGGGCACGCCTCTTTCTGCCTACTGGGGTAGGCTCAGGTTGTTCCTCCTCTGAGTCACGCTGTGCCTGTGCAGGCCTTGGCAATGGTGGGTGGCTGTTTGGCCCTGCCCCATGCTGTTCCTGCTCCAGCTGTTTTTGCAGGATCATATTGTGTAGCATGGCACATACCATGACAATTTGGGTACATGTAGTTGGTGAGTACTGCAAGGCTCCACCAGATGTGTCCAGGCACCAGAGCAGTGACTTGAGCATCCCAAACACATGCTCGATTACATTTTGTGTTTGTGCGTGTGCCTCATTATGGAGTTCTTGTTCAGGTGTGTGTGCATTTCTGATGGGTGTCATCAGCCACGGCTCCAGTGTGTATCCAGCATCCCCCACTAGGTGACCGTCAGGGATGTCCCTATTGGCAAATGTCTGGTAAAGCTGCATCAGATGCCAGATATGGGAATCATGGTAGCTTCCATGGCAGCCAGCACACACATTCAATATTATGCCCTGGGCATCGCACACAACCTGGCAGTTGATGGAGTGGAAGCCCTTGAGGTTGATGTAGGCCCCCACTCACCGGCTGGTGCTTTGATGTGTATGTGCGTGCAGTCAATTGCACCCACTACCTCAGGGTATTCTGCTATTTGCTGGAAGAGATGCATATTGCTGGCCAATACCTCACGGGAATTGGGGAAGTATACATGATCACCGATATGTGCTGACATGGCATTCAGGAACTGGTGCAGTACCCTGGATGCTGATGCCTGTGATATCCCCTTCATATCACCAGTTGGTCTCCGGAAGGTACCTGTTGCTAGTATTCTTAGGCCAACACATACCTTGGTTTCCACTGGGATGGCTTCCCCTCTTTTGGTTCTGTGTGTGAGGCGTGGCCTGCACAGCTCAACAATTTGCTGCAGGAGGTCTCTGTCCACTCTATAGCGCTCCACTATCTCCAGCTCATGTAGCCCCTGGTAGGTTACTCTGGGTCTGTACACTCTTCTCCGTCTCCTCACTGTGGGTTGCTCAGCAGCATTCACATTGGCACCACCCTCAGCATCTTGCACAAGTTGCTTTATAATAGCAATGGCAGCCCCTAACATTTTTTTGTCTCAGTTGAGATTTTTAAGTTTTCACTTCTCTTTGTAGACTGCAGTGTTTCTAAGAAAAACATGAGGGAATGTTGTTTGCAGAGTTGTAAGTGCTGGGCTGGGCTGGGCTAGTGTACTGCCTGTGTAATTGGCTGATTCTGATTGATTTCACCTGGCAGGTCTGCTAGTTCTCCTTGCTTAACTTCCTACTACTTCTTTTCCCTTTCTGTTTCCACGGGGGCAGTGACGCACAAACAAGTGCAAACATGTGCACACGCGTGCACACAGGCTTACACAGGCTTACACGGGCTTACACAGGCTTAGGCGGGTGCACATGCATGCACACAGGCTTAGATAGCCTTACACAGGCTTACACGGATGCACACACGTGCACACAGGCTTAGATGGGTTTATAGGCACACACACGCATGCACACAGTGTAAGCATCTTTCCAAGAAACTTTGGTGATATCCACGGTGTACACCTTCGGTTTCTGAGTTTCAGTTTTAAGACTACTGTAGACACGACTCTTCCAGTCCTGAGTCACTTACAGCAAACGCATGCCACTCTGCTCCAATAAGCTTACATTCTTTGATGCATACCCCCTCATGATGTCACCTATTTTCTAATCTGTTACTCCCCTAATCCTACTCTTACACTCTAGGGACATGGTTCACATGGCAGGCAAAATTGGGATTCACTATCCTTATCCTCATTTGCATAGGATTGCCTAGTAATGCTTGGTTACATCTCTCAGACTGAGCTTCCCCCCTTAGCAACCACTACTCAGTAGCCATGTTGTCTTCAGCCTGTCATTCACCTGCATGGCAGATGAATATTTTTAATAAAATGCCTATTTTTGGCTTTTATTTTTTGTCTGTTTTTTAGAGCGCTGCGCTACGCTTAAACATCGGAGATCGGGGAAAAAACATTTTTTATTATTTTGCAATGGATAAACATGCCAATGGCCTTATATTTGGCCATTGGCATTCTTCCTCAACTGGATGCATCCTTTATTTGGAGCTGTCATAGCTCCGTTTTGCTATTTGCAGAATGGTACTCCGTTACCAATGGAGTACACTTCTGCAAATAACACTACTCTTACTCGGACAGGTTAGTGTTTCCTGGATTGCAGATTTACCTCATTTTATTTTATTTTACATTTGTTAACCGGGCTAGTCCAACTGGGTATATTTCCATTTTCAGCAGAGCCCCGGGGAGAAAAGCTCCACATTAACATTAAAAACAAAGTTTATAATGCACACTTATAAGATAAGAAAAAGACAAAGTAAAAAATATAAAAAATAATAAAACAACAAAATAAGTGAGAGAGCAGAAGTTACATGGTCATACTATATGCATAAACACCATATTGGAAAAAAAAGAAATATATACAGAAATAAGATATGCATAAACACCATATTGGGAAAAAAAAGAAATATTTACAGAAATAAAAAAGAAAAACTTTGAAAAGGAGATTAAGTACTTTTGGAATTAAATATATGAGGTTGTTTACAGTATGTTAACAGTTATTTCATATCCTATTTACAACAATAATTTAAAAACAGTTTTTGGTACCCAGATGTATAAAGTGTTAAAACAAAAAAGAAGATGGGGGAGACAGGATAGACAAAATAAGAAGAGAGAAATGCAGACAATTAGTCAGGGTAGCATCAAGGGCATAACCAGTGTGCTTTAAGATGTTGCTTCAGCCTTTGCTTAAAGAGTGGGAAGGAGGGAAGTACTGTTAGATCTGATGGCAACATGTTCCAATATTTTCCAGCTGTATTAGAAAACAAGGAGTCGCGTGCTGAGTTATTTGACTTAGTAGTTCTAGCCAGTAGTTTAGTGGAAGAGCGTAAGGAATTGAGGTTAGCATAGGGGGTAAAAAGATCAGAGAGTATTGGTGTGTTGTTAGGTTGGTAGAATGTCCTATGAACAATGGAAAGTTGGGAAAGTATCAGTAAGTTTTCTAGTTCAAGCCAGTCAAGCTGCTTTAGGTTCAGAAAGTGGTGTGTTCTAAATGGGTTCCCAGTGGTGAACCTGGTAATATTATTATAGCAATTACTTTAATGAGATTATTTTTCTTTAGGCTAGTGTATATAGGGGAAGCATAGAGAAGAGTTGAGATTAGATAGGAGTGCGCAATTGTAGTTCTGGCTGTTGGTGTTAAGAATTGTTTTATTCTATATAGGGAGCCCAATTTTCTATTTACGGTTTTTATAGTGTTATTTATATGATTGTCAAATGACAGGTTATTGTCAATTAAGACTAATAATAATTTGGTTGTAGAGTCTGGGGTTATGATGGTACCATTATCTGATTTGATTGAGAGATTGATTGGGGGGGACTTACTGTTAGGTGTGAAGAGTAAGAGCTTGGTTTTTTCGGCATTCAAAAGGAGACAACATTTTAGGAACCAAGCCTCAACTGAGTTGAATACTGTCTGAGTTAGGGATTGAAGTTTAGATGTGGAGTTGGCAGAGCAAATGAGTGTGGAATCATCTGCATATTGTATGCAGGTAGCTTGCGGGATTGCTAAGAAAAGGTTGTTGATGAAAACTGAGAATAACAGTGGACCAAGTATTGAGCCCTGAGGGACTCCAAGAGAGACTAGCAGGTGAGAAGATAGTTGATTCTCCCAAAGGACTGCTTGTTGCCTATTGTTAAGGTTGGACTTAAACCAGTGGATGGCCTTAGAGTCAAGAGCAAGAGATTCAAGAGTTTGTAGGAGTAGGGGGTGGTTGACCATGTCAAAGGCTTTTGACAGATCAATAAAAAGTGCAGAAGAGAGGAGGCTGTTGTTTCGGTTTTTATTGATAGAGTCTGTGAAAGATAGGAGGGCTGTGGAGGTACTATGAAATGGCCTGAATCCATGCTGACACTTAGCTAGTATATTATGTTGGGTTAGGTGGTTAATTAGTTGATTGTGAATACATTTTTCCATAACTTTTGCTAAGGGTGAGAAGAGAGCTATAGGCCTGTAGTTGGAATACTCATTGGAGTTTCCACCTTTATGTAGAGGAATGATGTGGGAGATTTTCCAGATGTCTGGGATGGTTTCTACATTAATGGTTCTATTTATAAGAATGGATGCAGGATAGGCAACTGCTTTGGCAGCATTTTGTAGATATTCAGATGGTATTTGGTCTGCAGAGGGGGTACATGGCTTAAGTTTATGTAAAAGTTTTTGGATATATGAGGTAGCGATGGGTTTAATTTGGAAAGTTGGGAGAGAATTAGGTAGAGATGTTTGGAGATTAGAGTTGTCTGTGGACAGTTGACAGGCAAGGGATTTTATGGTGTCGGTGAAGAAGGTATTGAAGGCATTGGCAGTTTGAAGGGAGGTATTTTTATCTGCCCCTAGAGGGGGTGGTGTACTAGAGTGCCCTGGGTGAAGGAGTCTATTATTGCTAGACCAGAGTTTTTGTGGGTTGCTATGGTGTGATTGCTGAAGCTTACAATAGTAGGTTTTTTTGACAGTCAGTATGGCTTTTTTAGTAGTATTCCTTAGTTGTTTAAATGTTTGTTGCTCTGAAATATTTTTGGATGTTCTCCACTTGGTCCATGATTTATTTCTAATCAATATGAGTTGGCGTGTTTCTTTTGAAAGCCAGGGGGAAGGTTTGGACTTCATTCTGATAGAGCATTTAGGAGCATGCTTATCAAGGATAGTTAAGAAGTTAAAGTTGAAATATTTAACTGCCTGCTCAAGAGGGAGAGTTTTTAGTGGGTGCCAGTTACAGGCATTAAGTTCAATTTGGAATAACACAGGGTTAAAATGTTTGTTGGTTCAAGAGATCTTGTAAGTAGGGGTGTTAGGGATGTCATTATTTTATCTTATAATGTAAGTTAACATGTGATCATTTAAGTCATCTGGTAGAGTACCTACCTTGTAACTTTGTTGTTGCTTATTAATGAGTATCCAGTCTAAGATACTCTCTTTGTTGTTGGGTTTGTTAAGTCTAGTGGTGGTGGTAATAGTTTGACTAAAGCCATGAAGATTAATATGTGATGAGGGATTTTCTGTGTTAACACATTTCCAATCAGTATTAAAATCACCAAGTATAATGGTTTCTTGTGGGTAAGAAGTTGATAACCAGCTTAGAATGTCTTCGATTGCAGTGGTATTATTACCAGGGGGTAGGTAGATGCAGATAATATATAGGGCTTTGGAAGCATTTAGTTGAAGTTGGGAGATAAGAACTTCAGCCTTACTATCCTGAGGTGGGTTATAAGATATAGAGGAGATCTGTAGTGTGGATTTGTACATTAGTGCTACTCCTCCACCCCTATGTTTTGTGTGGTCTAGTCTCAATATGCTATAACCTGGGGGGATTATTTCATTATGTTTAGTTACAGGTGTTAGCCAGGTTTCTGTGAGGCAGAGGATATGAAAGGAATGAGTATCCAGGAGGACATGGAGGTGGGCAATTTTATTATTTATACTGCGGATATTAAGATGACCTAAAAGTAAAGAATTTGAGAGACAGGTTTGGGTAGTTAGGGTGGTGGAATTGGTAGAAGGAGTTGTAAAAGTTGGAATGTTTGTTGGGCTTGGGTTAGGGTGGATGCCACCATGTTTTAAGGTAGGAGTTTTTAGGACAGAAAAAGGATAGTTGAGGAAGTTGGTTAGATATTTTTTTTTTACTGTAGTGTTATTGAATTTAATATGATTAAGTCGATGATACTTGGCTAGCAGGTAGCAGGGTGTGGATGTGGTGTTTATTTGAAAATGCGTAAAGGTGTAGTTGTGATTAGCTGTTTGTTTAGGAGAGTAGTTGAAGTAGTCATGATTAAATTTATTAATGGAGGTTAAGAGATAGGCAGAGGTGAGAATGGATAAGAGAGTGAGTAGTATTAAAAGTTTGGTTAGGATAGATTTAGTTATGGAAGACATATTTTTAAAGAGTGTCTTATATAGCTATAGTAGGAGACTGGGTAAGAAATATAAAGGAATGTGTGTGTTTTGTAAAATTCTTAGTGAGGGTGCAGTGATGGGTAGTGAATAGCTGAGAGAGGTTTAGGTGGAGGTACTGGATGTTGGAGCTAAGGGAAAGGTAAAGTAGGTGGGGTGCGGTTAAATTAAGTAAATTGGTTGAAGTATCAGATTCGATGATTGGGAGAGAGGGTGTGGTTAAGGAAATATAAGTTTAGGACCTCTGGGGGTGTGTGGGAATTAGGGGTAGGGTAGGGGAGTGGAGTGAGCCTGCTGGGCAAATGGAGCGGGAAGAGCCAAAGGAAGGAAGAAGGCAGGTCTGCCTGGAGACAATCAGAAGAGTAGAGGGCAATTTAGAGGGTGAGTAAATAGTATTTCTGAGAGAATATTTAGCATACAAATAAGAGCAGAGAGGTTTGGAGGACCACACAGGGCACACATTACATAGACAGTTATACTTACAGAAAGTCAGAGAGGAAAGGCTGAGATGGACTAGTCAGTGAGAGATAAAGAGGGGGAGAGAAGCTATATTAGCAACGAGGAGCAGGGGAAAAACAAAGTAGAGATAGTAGTACAATCAAGGTATGGGAGACTTCAGTCAGTAAGAATAGGCAGAAATGCAGTTGAGAGAGGGTTTGGACTTAAGGTCCAGGGAGGAGAAAAGTTAGAATGGTAGGATAGCACAGAAACAGTATACAGGTTGAGGGTAGCTGTAGAGACAGAACATGGGCTGCTGGCATCTGCTTTATGTGGCAACTAACAGGGAAGCACTATAAAGTCTATTATATCATTCAGTCTAACATTAACCAAGACACTGGTTCATCATATAACACATTTTACAAGGACACATACTTCCAAGGGACTTTTTTGTTTAAGCTTTGTTTGGCTCCTAGATTGAAGGTTACAGGTGCAGAAGTTAGGATACACAACACACTGTTGCTGTTACTGAGGCCACAAGAAAAAAAAAACACAGGGGAGGGTCCTGTAGGGTTCCAAAATTGTATATGATTCACCATACTGAATGTTACCTTCTGTATGCCACTGTAGTCTTCAACAGACAGGTGTTTTTTATGTTGCATTTTCTCTCAGTAATCTCTCTACTCTGCTTATTTAGTCACTAATATGGGACTGCATTTCTGTTACACTGATTTTA
Organism: Protopterus annectens; assembly: GCF_019279795.1. Lineage (NCBI taxonomy): Eukaryota > Metazoa > Chordata > Ceratodontiformes > Protopteridae > Protopterus > Protopterus annectens. The sequence continues at coordinate 1,515,439,383 of NC_056733.1, forward strand.
AATGGAGGTGTTTTCCTTCAGTTGCTAAGGTTTAAAAGAGTTTAACCAATACTGGAACTTTCAATCTCCTACAACACCACACCCCACTTCTCATACATTGAAATTATAATTCACTTAGTGTGATGCACTTGCAGAATGGGAATCTCTCAGTCTCAGATGTGCAGAATGAACTTCTGTCTCCAGTGCCACATTAAGCTGAATCGCATTGCATAGGTTTCAGCAGCAAATGAGGTAATTTGCATAACATAACACTGTCCGTGCAAGGGTAGTCTTAGGAGCTCTCATGCACGCCCCTGCCGGCTGTTCCTGGATCGCTCGGCAGACATATTGGCAGTCTGGAGTCTTACTCTACTCTTAGACTCCGTGCAAGCGTCCGTGAATCCGGCCCAATGATTATACCTCTTCATTTATGACTAACAGAAAAGAAGTTGTTTCATTTTTGAGACGCTTAAAAAAATTGGACATAAAAGCCGGACTGATTTTCCCTGCGAAGATTAGAATTTTTCTTTTGGATGGACAGAAAATCTTTAATACACTGGATGAAGCATTAGAATACACAAAAACAAGAAATTATATGATAAACCCAAAGAGATGGATTGGTCAAGTACTAATTAAAAAAAAGTCATGCAATTAAAAATGGTTGGACCTTAAAGGAAAAAAAAAATGAAAGAAAAACTGATGTCACATTTGTTTAAATAACTTGGGTGGTTCCTTGCTATTTATTCTAAACTGCATAGTCTAAACATAAGGTAAATGTTTATATTTTCATTTCTTGTCTCAACAGTGCACTGATTGTATATGTACTTAATTTTTTTGTTTTGCAATAATCCTACTTCATATAAATATTTATATAGAGCTGCATGCAGAGGGTAGTGTGGAGATATTTGTGTCTCCTGTTTGGATTTGCTGGTGTACTCATCTCCCCTTGAGCAAGGGAAGAGGGAAACATTGTTTGCTGTAATGTATGTGCAGCAGTCCTCTTTAGTTTAGCTAGTTTAACTGCTGGTGTGTTCTCTTGTTGTAAAGAGTTATGGAGTTATGCTTTCAGTATTTTGACATATACTTTTTCATTGTGAACATTTTTGTGCTTCGTGTTTTATTTTCATGATTGTTTGGGTGAGCATATGAAGGGCTTCTGATGTGGCCCAGTTGTCTTATTGCAACCATTTGGTCTTGGTATTTTGATGGAATTTTCATTGATCAGCTTGTCAATCAAGTTGTTTGATTCAATGGTTAATTTTTGTTGTTCAACACAGACAAGGTGATCACGAGCTTTTTAACCTTTTTAAGCCCTTCATTCACTTTTTTCCCACTTAAACTAAAATTCTCTATAAAGGAATGTTTTCTTTTAGCTCAAGCTAAACTGTCAGTAAATACAGTTCACACGTACTGCCTGGACAATGTACGTGCAAAATGCATCAACATGAACTTTTATCTGGCTCAAAGCAGAAGGAAGACAGAAAAACAAATCTGTACAGACTAAATAAGCTAATGATCAGTAAACAGGAACACTTTATCAAAGTCAAATATCAATTGATGTGGTATGTTATTATATTTCTTTTTGCAATATAATCTATACAGCACTTATATAACCAGAAAGCCATATATACATGTTTAACAGTTTCAGTTAGAATACGAATTATAAATACTTGCAGGAAAGCAGAATCATATAATCCACATGCAGTAATGTTGTTTGTTCAGCAATATAATTGTTGTTTAATCTACATCTGTCACTTTTGTAGTTTTGTAGTTGAGTTCTATTGTTTTAATGTTCCAAGAATTTTCAGTCAGGTAGTACTCGTGTATCACCTAAATAGTAGTTATTAATGAAAGTAAAATGAGTGCATTCATTTAATAGCTACCCAGCATGAAGTGTTTCTATCTGAGCAAATTAATGAAAATATAGCAGGTTTTGTAATTCCTCACATACCCCTGTTCCTCTGCTCTCTTTGGTTTGGTTGCATCTTTTTCGGATATATAGTTTGTGTGGATGGGAAACCGGGACTTATAGTGTCAAGAAAATGTTACCTGGTGAATAGATATGGTTATGATTATTACAAACTGAAATGCACTTTTTTCTCAGAAAAAGTAAAGATGTTCTATTATGTAATGATATTTACTCTTAGGTATGTCTTTTATTAATTTAAACAGAAACATGGCTCATTTAAGAAGCAAGTTTTACATTTGTCTCTTCTCTGTAATATAGTTGATCTTACTGTTGGATCTTAGATCAAACCTTTTGAGCCTAGATATAGTGAAAAAAGAAAAAGAAAAAAGAGTGGAAGGGAAAGGACAAAAAGAAAGGAAAAAGAAAAGAATATATATGTGTCATGGATGGGCATACTTGGATCTGTGCTGGTTGGATGGGCTTCTCTTGAGGGGTTCTTGGAATAATTCTAGGCTCATGGCCCATGGGGATATTTGTCAGAATATAGCTAAAGAATATATATATATATATATATATATATATATATATATATATATATATATATATATAGACGGGACCACCTGATTACATCGAAAGCTGAGAAGAACGACAACGAGATAACCGACACCAGAAGATCGACAATGAAGAAGACCGAAAGCTGAGAATCCTGACGCTGAGAACAATGACATGTTAAGGTAAGTGTGTGGTGTGGGTATCGTAAGTGTGGGATAGTGATGGACGTTAGGGTAGGGTGCGGGTCAGGTAAGTGTGCTATAGTGACGGACTTTAGGTTTAAGGGCGGGTTAAGTGAGTTAGGGTTAGGGTGTGGGTAAGGTAAGTGCACTGATTGTATATGTACTTATTAATTTTTTTGTTTTGCAATAATCCTACTTCATATAAATATTTATATAGAGCTGCATGCAGAGGGTAGTGTGGAGATATTTGGTTAGGGTTTGGGTTAAGGTTAGTGCATAGATAGTTGTGTATGTAAGGTTTAGTGTAGGTTTGTAAGGTTTTTGGTGTGCTTATGTTGTGTGTGTGTTTTTCGGGAAAGGTATTTGTTTTCTTGATTGTCGGGATTGTGGTTTGTCGGGCATGTGAAGTTTCGTGTTTTTGAACTTTCGGTTTTGTCATGTCGGTTATTTCGTTGTTGGTGTTTTGGCGTGTCGGTGTTATCAGGTAGACCCATATATACATATATATATATATATATATATATATATATATATATATATATATATATATATATATATATATATATATATATATATATATATATATATATATATATATATATATATATATATACATACATATATATATATATATATATATATATATATATATATATATATATATATAGATATGTATATATAGATATGTGTGTATATATATATATATATATATATATATATATATATGTATACATACATATATATATATATATATATATATATATATATATATATATATATATATATATATATATATATATAGGCCTTCCAAGAACTCCATTACTGGAAGTACAATAGATTGGATTCTAGTATCCCATCCTCAATATTTCTCTGATAGTGGTATTCTCCCAGACCAACTAGCTGACTACTTTCCCCCTTTTGCCCACTGTCTCCCCTATTTCATCCAACTAACTCACACCTATATTTCCACTCGTTGCCTAAAGATCTTCAATTCTGAAACCTTCTCAAATGCACTAAAAAGCCCAAACTGGAACCCCTTAAAGACTCATCCCCTAGATAATGCTCTCCCCTACTTTAACTCTACTTTCACAAACCTGTTCAGCTCCTTTGCCCCTCTAAAAACAAAACATATAAAAAGTAACCCTGTACCCTGGTTAACCAAAAACACCTTAGCTACTATGCGACTCCATGACAAAGCCTGGACACATTACCATAAAAAGATAACCACTATCACCCTAAACAAATATAAAACACTACAAAGTAAAGTCAAAAACCTTATTACCACAGACCACAACACCTAGTTCTCAACTCTCCAAACCAACCACACCACCAATCCCAAACTATTTTGAAAAAGAATCTCATCTCTCCTCAACCCAGGAAAAAAAAGAAAACCCTTACCCCAACCCAGATGCCTCTGACATGGGCAAAGCCACCCAATTTAACTCTTTCTTCATAGAATCCATTAGCAAGCGAACATCATTCTTCACCAACACCTCTATAACTCCTCCTCATCGGGCACCCATCCCTTCCTCCCCTAGCATCTCTTGCCCCTAACCTCCACCTTTCTCTATCAATCCCATCTCTATATCCACCATAAAAAAAAACTTCTTCTAAAATTAAAACCTGGTTCCAATGCCCCTGATGAAATTCCCTCCTACTTCCTAAATGTAGCCACATAAGCCATTGCTCTCCCTATCAGTATACTAATTAATCAGTCTATCAGAGAAAGCCAGGTCCGCCAGCTCTGGAAGAAAGCTTTTATTATTCCTCATCATAAAGGTGGCAATAATAATGACATCCCAAACTTTCGCCCTATCGCCATCCTATCCCCTATTTCTAAGCTACTTGAAAAGTGTGTACACCAACAACTCTTACCCTACCTCATCAATAATCAGCTTCTTACCCCCAATCATCATCGCTTTAGACCAGGTCATAGTACCTTCACTGCTCTCCTCTCCTTCCTAGAAACAATCAACAAAGCCTGCAACTTTGGTGTGACCTCATATCCACTCTTTTCCTTGACCTCTCTAAGGCATTTGACACTATTTCCCACAACCTCCTTTTTAACAAACTCTGTAAACGTAACCTATCCCCTTCCTCTGCCCAGTGGTTCTCAAGCTATTTCACAAAACAGCCAACAAGCAGTTAAATGGAAAAAAGCTACCTCACCCTTCCTTAATACATCTACAGGTGTCTCCCAAGGGTCCATTCTAGGCCCCCTATTATTCAACATATTGATTATTTATTTATTTATTTATTTATTTCACATTTGTTAACTGGGATAGTCCAACTGAGTTTGCAAACAAAGCTATTTTCAGTGGAGACCCGAGGGGAAAAGCCCCAGCAAACACAAGTAAAAATAAAGTGACAATATACAAATATTAAATAACAATCACAATACAAAATAATTGTAAAAAAGAAAAGGTTATTAACTATTTACATTGCACTGATAGCAAGCAACCTATTTTCAGTGGAGACCCAAAGGGAAAGAGCCCCAGCAAGCATAAGCAAAGATAAACATACAGGACAAAAAGTATTAAAAACAACAGTGCAAATACAAAATTAATTATAAAGAGAAAAACAAAAGAAAAAAATTATGAACATTAAGGGTTGCACTGATAGTAGTGGACTAAAATTTACTACATATGAGAGTAAAAACAAAAAGATAATCGTTGTTCAAAAGAAGGACAATGTACAGACATTGATAAAATGTGGGTGGGAGATAGTATGGAAAATGGGAGGGGGCTACAGTAGTAGAGCTGAGGGTTTAGGAGATTAGTTTACGTAGAAGTTACTAACAAAGAAAGAAAGAAAGTTAGGAAATGCAACAGGTTATATAATAGCATAGACTAAGACTACATGTGGTCAAGGCAATGGCATAATTTCAAGTTTAGTAGGTGGGATTTAAGCTCCTTTTTAAAACAGGGAAAGGAAAGGTTGGATCTAATATGGAGGGGGAGTTTGTTCCAATTTAGTGAGACAGAGTGTTTGTAAAGTAGTTTGCCAATAATCCTTTTGGGTTTATAAACTGAGAGAAGATGATGATCAGCACTCAGGAGAGGATGGGGGGAGAGTATGGAGTAACATGGGAGGCAAGAGCAGGGCAGGCAGAGGGATAATTGAGTATGGAAAAGGTAGTGTGGAGTTGTGATCATAGGAGAAAGTATGGAAATTCCAGCCACTGAAGTTTATTTAGTGAGAGGCAGTGATGTAAAGAGAGTGGTTGGTTTAGAATAAATCTGGAAATTCTGTTATATGTTTGTTCCAGTTTCTGCGTTGAGGTAGTTTGGATATTGGCAAGGATGGGGGAAGCATGTAGAAGACTGGGTAAGAGAAATGCCTGCAGAAGAGTGTGTTTAGTGGCAGTAGTGAGGATTTTTTGTTCCTATAAATTAGTCCAATTTTGTTGGTGGGTTGGTGCCATGTAGGGAAGAGAGAGAAAGTTGGATTTTTTCCATGCCATTCCAAACTCCAGTCTCATCCAATATGCTGATGATTCTACTATAATCTTTTCCTCCTCTTCCATCACAACTATTAATAATCTAACACAAGCCGCCTTCTCTTCCACTGAACAGTGGATGCTAGACAACCATCTAGCCCTTAATGCAACCAAAACAAATTTATTTTATTCAATGCATCCAAAACCTCTTCCCTAGACAAACAATCCTTCATAATTTCCAGAAAAAAATAACACCCCCCTAGAACTAGTCTCTGACACAAAATTACTATGAATTATCATCGACAATCAACTAATATTTGACAAGCATCTTCAAGCAAATATAAAAGGAAAACATAAAAAATTAGGTATGCTTTACCGCCACAGTCACTTTATCTCTCCCACCACCAGGATTACATTATCTAATACATACCTCATCCCATTCCTTTTATATGGTGTGTCCATCCTAATCAGCCTACAATCTTCCCTCAAAAACTCTCATCTTATTATAACAAAATATCCAAATTTGCAGCATGTCATAGAGCCTCTTACCACCACTATAATTCCTTCCATCAACTAAGTTGGCTAGAATTACTAAACTTTCTCACATATACCCAGCTCATCCAAGCACGCAAACTCATTCATAACCCACCACTCTGCTCCGCCCTAGCAAATACCTTTGAAATGCATAAGTGAGATAGACTCCTAAGATCCAATTTCCAAAACCTAATTAAATTGCATAAATCAACATGTCCTGCTGGGAATCACTTGATGTCCTTCTATCTTGCACACCTCTGGAACTCTCTCCCTTCTCCCATCTGCACCACAAGAAGTCTCTCCTTGTTTAAAACCTTGCTGCACTCACATCTTACTTCACAATGGACATGCTCTTGCTGTCATCCCACCTAATTCTGACCACACTTTCTTCCTAACTTTCCAAACTTAATTGTTGCCTGTCACTGCCTTCTAAAGTTCTACATCCCTTGGGACCTATTCAACCAACAACTAAAAAAATTGCCTTAAAAATGTATTTCTGTATTATGAAACCTTTATTTGAATTGTGTGATATGGATTTGTACTATCCGAAATATGTATTTAACATTTAATTAAAATGTATATTATGGATTTATGCTTTTTCTGTACTATGTATTTGTATTTCTCTGGAGTTTTCTCCCCAGGACTCCAATGAAAATGGGATCATTGTATCCCAAAAACAATCCTGGAAAACAAACTGCAAATAAATAAATAAACAAATAAATAAATATATCGTATATCCTATATTTACAATCACGTTTCTTGAGATAATATGGCTCTGCATGTTTTGTTGGATGTCCTTGTGCCTGTGAACTTGGGGTTGCTTTGGGGTCCTTTTGGGGGGAGTTTCTGTTGGTATGGGCCTCGGTACCTTTGTTTATGTCACAGGTTCATTTAAAGTTACCTCTCACATTGTTATTATGGTTTAAATAATGTATTATAAATCTTATTACCCTAACTTTCATCCCTTATCAAAACACACGCTGCTAAATGGAGACATAAATTACTAATAAAGAAAACCTATTACCTATGCATATATATATGTATATATATATATATATATATATATATATATATATATATATATATATATATATATATATATATATTTATATATATATATATATATACACACACACACACACACACACACACACACACACACACACACACACACACACACACACACACACACACACACACACATACATAAGTTACAATTACTTTTAATTTAACAGAATGTATTATATTGATGTGTTTACTCTACACCACAGGATATTTATCTTTCCCTTATCTTCTGATGAACTTTCATTCATAACTTTGTTAAATTGGTATGAGGAAGCCCTAAATTAGATCCAAATGAGTGTAATTACTTATTACTGAGTTATTTGTGGTTATGTGACAGAGGACACTTTTAATGTTGAAATGAATATATGTGAAATATAAGTTTGAGACAGACAGACAAATATATAATAAAGTAACACACAGAACTGCATAAAAATATCTCTCATAAAGTTGCCCTTAGGCTTGCTTATTATATCACGATATGTGATAGGAGATTTGTGAGTTCAGATAAAAACTAAGAAAAGGAAGTAATAACCAAATGACAATACTAAATAGTTGATTATATAACATGCTCGTGAAAGTTGCTCTTGTTATATTTACATACTATTGCATTTGCAGTAAGTTTTATATTATTCATATAGTGACTCTGATGAACAAAACTCAGTTCATGTGGTTTATCATAGAGTGTTTATTTTGTCAAATATTTTGAATATCTGGAATATCTCAAGACTAGTCATTTTTTTCAACTAGTCTACTAATTCAGACATAATGTAAAGTGAAATAGGTAATATTTCATGAGATAATTTCTCTCATTCATATGTATATAATGTTTAAATTACTATTGTCATAATGTAGTTTAATCTTCACCTGCTCATTGGTTTATAGTGATATATAAATATTTATATGCGTGTGCATTTCATTATTTTACAAATCACAATAGTTCATTTAGGAAGTAGTAGCATATGATTAATCTCTTTTTTCTCTTTGTATTGACATGGGTTGGTTTGTAAGTGGTTTGGATGATTTATTTCTCTAACCAAGAATGTTTAATACCATGACTGATGGTTTGAAGATTATTCAATTTAAATACCAAATACTAATCTTAACTATTTTGTCCACAGCAATAAATGTAAGTAACTGGTTTTACTTATTCTATGCTAAGCCAATAACTTGTAGATTTAAGATACCTTATTTCTTCCTTGCATGACTATGTATAATTGCCTTTCATTAAATACTAGTGGTATAAGTAGTTCATTAAAAAGAAACAGTTTAAATAAACATTTAAACCTATACAAAGCTCATATAATCTTCCTATAAGAAACACATGTAATAAGTAAGGATATTGACAAAATATTGTTGAAATATTTCACAATATTAGTTGGTTCATATTTCAAATCAAAAAGGAGAGACACACTAATTATTTGGAAAAACATTACTTAAACCAAAAACCATAAGTACATAATCTGACAAAGATGGTATGCTGATGTTAATAGTAGTTGAAATTAATAAATAATTTTACATCTTTGAAGATACATATTGGATACCTGGAACTGGAGTGAAAATAGTTAAAAAATAGTAGATATCATTACTACATACTAAAAGTGAATTAATAATGGCAGGAGATTTTAACTGTCTATTGTCTGACAAATATACTACTAATAGACAAGCACCAAAGTTAACATCAGCAGACAAACACTTAAAATATGTTCTTACTGATTTGAATATGCATGACATATATGATTTGAAATCGAAAAAATTCTTACATTACATGCATTATTTATTTCAGTTTGGCACTCAAACTAATATTGACAGCATTATCATTTCAAATTGATTATATTCTAAAATTGAAGAAGTACTAGTAACATCTTGTCCTTTATCTGATCACAATGCTATAAAATTCACTATCACTTTAAAGCCTAATAATGTAATTTATAACCAAAGAATTCCTGCTTATATAACACAAAACATTTTAAAAATTGTTTTAAAAAAGGTTTAAACAAATTTATTGCAATAAATGACAGTGGTGAAGTGACAGAAATTATTTTGTGGGATACATTAAAAGCATATTTATACAGAAGAATCAAAAACTGGTTTATGTAAATGAAGGGAGTGGGAAAAAGAATTAAAGACACTGCAATCTAGCATAGATAAACTAAAACTAAATATGAAATCCAACGATAAGACAATAAATACAGAATTAATATTAAATCAAACATATATAGACTATTTACATCATATAATATCAATATAATTAGAAAAATTGAAATTTCATTTATACTCAATACATCCTAAAGTCTACATAAACTAGCCATCAGAGCTAAGAAAAGAGTAAATACAAACTTTATTAGAGAAATAAAATTTGAACAAGGGGAAAGGTTAGAGAAAACTGACCTAAAGGATTTAGTAGAATGTTTTTGATGTCATTATAAGATGATGATGATGATGATGATGATGATAATAATAATAATAATAATAATAATAATAATAATAATAATAATAATAATGTAACATTTTTAGAAATGTCAGTACCACCAAAAACTTTCTGAAAAATAGTATACAGCATAAGTTAATCAAAGAACAAAAAAAATATTGAAAATACTTTCTTATTAAAGGAACTAAAACATCATAGGTTCATAGGTAGGTACTAGGTTAATAGGTAGGTACTAGGCTATCAGCCCAAGGGCCTAAGTAAGCCTAGCCAACAAGTTTCCCTGGAGTACGACACCCAAGAAAGTTAATTTCCTGTGCCCATGTCGAGCAGAGCCACAGAAGTGATCCCTGGGGTGTATTTCGTATTTCCCATCCACTCATCAAGATTTTTCTTGAAGATTGTTAATGAGGAACTTTGCTTGACATAGATAAATTAGCATTATTAAGACAAACAAGACACCAGGGTTTGATGGGCTAATACTAGAATTATATAAATGAATGCCCAATAATATGTTTTTTGCTGACAGTGTTTGAAAAAGTCAAAATATTCCTAGTTATTCCTCCCCCTTGGCATTATACCCTTGTTTCTCCCTTTCTTAAAAAAAATAAGGACTCTAAACTTTGTTCTTCTTATAGACCTATATCATTGCTTAATGTTGATTAAAAAATATGTATGTCTATTCTTGCCAAAAGATTGAAATATATTTTATCAAACTTAATAAATGAAGATCAGACAGGTTTTATTTTAAACAGAAAAGTATATCATAATATAATTAGAATAAATACTTTAATTTATGTAGCTAATACAATTAAAAAAGAATTGACAATAATAAGCTTAGACTTAAGTAAAACTTTTGATTCTATTAGCTGGCTGTATTTATGTAAAGTACTTACAACATACAATTTTTCTGAAACATTTATAGAGGTTATTATAGATCTTTATAATAACTCCTGTTCATTTGTGAAAATATGTTCCTTTTTATCAAGTTCATTTAAAACCTTAATGGGTACAAAGCAAGGATGTTGCCTGTCTCCTTTAATGTTTCATTTAGCTATCAAACCTTTTGCAAGCTATATTACATCTAATTATAAAATTAAGGGTTTCTTAACTGATAATGATTTTAGCTGCAAAATCCAGCTATTTGCAGATGATGTTTTGATAACCACTTGTGATATTGAAATGTCACTACAACACATAACTACATCTATAAATTATTTGAAAAAGGTCTGATGTTTAAAATGTAATAATAAGACAAAACATTATTAATAAATAAAATAATTACCAATTATCTAAAGAGGCTTAGATTATTTATTTGGATAATACACAAATTGATTATCTTGGCATTATATTATCTTTAAAAGAATCAGTTCAAATTAATTATAATAATCTAATAAATATAGTGAATAAATTACAGAAAATTAGAACAAATCTTTTTTTACATTAGAAGACTGACTTACTTTGATTTACATATCCGATATGCAGTCATTAATTTTTCTTCACACCAAAAACAAAATTTCAATATGTTAAACTCTATTCTTATTAAATTTCTATGGTTTCCTAACAAACTGAGATTATCTTTTGACTGGCATACCAAAAGTTGTGAGGATGGTGGTGTGGCTTTCCCAAATATTGAATTATAAGCAAAATCTACTATTTTAAATATAATATAATTGTGATTAAACTCTTCTTATAACTATAATTAGAAATTTATACATGAAAGATTAATTCAAAATAATGAATACAATGTAATCCCTCACATTTTATTTGGAGTAAATAGATTTTACTGGGTCTTAAAACATTACTATACAAATGATAAAAAGACTCTAACATCTATCCCATTTGTAGATTATATTATACGCACTTATAAGGCATTTATAAATTCTAATTATATTGTTAAAGACTTACTTTTCCTATTATTTCCTATACCTAATACTTTTGGTTGTTTAGAGACATTTAATAGGACTAAAAATTTTAGAATTTAAGGAAACAAATTTATTATTCTGGCACCATTCTTAAATGGAAATAGATTGCATTCTAGTGATGTTCTTTTTGCAAAATACTCCTTAGGAAAGAATACTTGGTTGAACATCCAAAATTGCAATAAATATGTAAATGATAAAATCAATTTTTTGTGGATTATTAAGAAAAACATATGCCTAAATTCTTAGAATTGTTGTTTAATATTAATAATCCATATAAAAACAAATCATACTTATCAATAATATATAGGCCCCAGGACTCACTAATCCTTCGTGTAAGACTAGATTAGTCTTATACGGAAACACCAGTCTAAGAGTAAGATGGCAGTGCACTATGCATATTAATGAGGGCGCGCTGCCTCAACTCTAAAGCTAACACGGAGCGTGCATGAGTGCCGAGCAGTCCAAAAATCCATGCCCCTGCAAGTCTCTCAATCGGGAAATGTCAACTTACATGAGCGAGTCCGCTCAAATGTGTACATACCCAACACTACACTCCCCCACATTCTAAACCCCTGTACAATTATAAAATGTAAAACTTTTTTTTTTTTTTTTATTACTCCCGATATAACTGCCCGTATTTGCACGGGTTTGCCCATTGCTTAGCTACAGTTAGCAGTTTAGACATCGAAGAGGAAAATAAGAAACTTATATGCAAATTAAGCAAAATAGTGATAGCATAGTGGTAGAGCTCTCACACAAAGAGGAGGCATTCCCGATTCAAGTCCCACCACTCCCCTTTCTATTTTCTGTTGGAAATCTGTATATAAAAATAATTCCTGAAATTTATCATTTAAATTTTAGTAAAAAGCATTGAAATGGCCTATGCAGTAGTGAACAAATTATATATATATATATATATATATATATATATATATATATATATATATATAGATATATATATATATATATATATATATATATATATATATATATATATATATATATATATAAGAAGGTGAAATGGTTATGCATACTGATGGATGCATAAGTAACGTATCTCAAGCAATGTGAAGCACTGCTAAGCAAAGTTTACCAGTATTTAGCATATTTAAATGTAATTGCTTGTAGCTGAGCACTGCGTTAACTAGTGCAATGGTTTTGCAACAGTTTGCGCGGAGTTGCGCTCCACGGTAACCAGCGCCAACGTCGGGCAACGACGAGCAACATAGAGTAACGTCGGGCAAAGTTGAGCAAAGTCGGTAAAACACAGCCACACCTCCTAGCCAGTCTGGCCAGTAGTAAAATAAAAAGCAATGACAGGCCTCAAACCCGGGATACTGTGCACCATAATCACAGTACTGAACCACTAAGCCATGACAGCTTTTCATAAGTATGCACTTTCAACACACACATACATATCAATGGAAGTTTACCCATTGCTAAGCAGGTGTGCCTTCAGCTGAGTTTTTTCAAAACTGGCCAATCACAAATATGTGCGGGAAATTATGCATATTTAAGCTCCATAGGCGGGAATACTTGTCATAACTGGTTGTAGCTCTCATCTGCAGGCAGCAATGGCCGGTGCTGGAGAGGGCTCTCATTTTCAAGTGCAACGTTGGGGCATTGAGGAGTCAAAAGTAATGGTTTGGCTCCTTGTCAATAATCATGAGGATAGCCTCCTGTGGGGCCAGTACCAGGGTACCCATTACAAAGTGGAAGCCTGGGACCGTCTAGCTCATGAAATCACCAGTGCCACAGGTGTCCTTCAGACTGATGAGCAGGTCAGACACCACCATGCAGACCTGAAGAGATGCAAGGTGGATCAACTGGACCAGTGGATCCAGGAAGCCTGTGGGATGGAAAATGCCCCACTACTGAGTAAGAAGCCATGGAATTAAGTATGTAAGAATTTCTATTCTAGTGTATACTATGGATAGGTATGTCTCAATATCACTTCATTTACTTCACAGCTGCAGGTGTCCGTGCTGCAAATCAGCAAGCCTATGCAGATAGGCTGCTAAGGCTGCACCACCAGGCAGGTTAGTAATTATTCTGCTTGTACTGTTATGTAAAATAAATAAGAGAACCTGAAAAAAGTGTTTTAACACAATAAATAAAGGTATAATAATTCTCTAATAATTATTCTGCATGTTCTGTTATATAAAATAAATGAGAGAGCCTCTAGAAAAGTGTTTTAAGTCTTTAATAAAGGTATAATTCCTGGAGTGTGTCTGTGTCATTTTCTTTGATATGTTGTTGTACTCTTGCATTATAGAAATAGTACTGTTGTATTAAGCGCTGTTAACACGCAGTTGGGTAGGCCCATATAAAGTGGATGAAGGGAGTGCCAGTAGCTTTTAAGCATATTTACAGTCCTCAACTGTTGGTTCATGCCCAGCATGTACAGGTTAATCTGGCACATGTGTAACTTGGTATTGTGCTCCCCAGAAATGTCATTGTGCTGGCAGAAATGTAGGGAGCTGTTAACATATAACTGATAATTTCACCTAAACATATCTAGATAAGTATAGGAAAGTAGAGCTGTCAGTGTACCATCTCAGCAGTAGTGTATCTGAGCAACTCACAAAATATGTAGCAGTGACATCTGCATCCCGGACAGTTTGTATGTCAGATACAGCCCATGTATATAAAGATCTAGCAAAACCCATTTCACAATTTAAGGACAATTGGGTAGTGTAATAATACATGTAGGGGACATATAACTGGAGTTAATAGGAATGTAGTATAAACTAGAAGGATATATAAGTTGTTAATGGAACTATCATTTTCCACCCTACTGTATGTGCATAAAAAATGCAATTCCACACCTCAATGGGTATGTCTAATCTCAAAACATTTGTTGGGACATATGTCCTATTGGTTTATAAATATCTGAATTTATGTTGATGCATGTGCCCTGTTCAAATACCACAATATTGGTGGCCTGTTGCCATCAATTAAACCTGCATGCTGTTGTAATGTCCACTGTTGTTCTATATATGCATGTGTCATGCTTGCTGTTCAACTGTTGGAACTCTGGTGTGTTGGGTTAATGGGAATAATTCTGCATGCTGTTATAACTAATTGGGAATGCTGTTGACTGCTAGTAACCCATATTTTCATTAAATCCTCCTAAACATAGAACGTATGGGAAGGCTGGTCCCAGCGGACCCACCTGTCCCACCTCAGCTGGCGATGACACCTGGCACCAGCAGGACCAGTGCCCAGCCTGGGACCTCCTCCTCCGTTGGCCCTGTGCCACCTTTGGGTGGAAGCACTGCAGGGGATGGGGCTTGTCCCCCCCGTTGCAAGCGTGGGTGGAGGATGGCCACCTATCACCCTCCGAACGGTTCGGGCTGTGGTGCATAGGGAGATCGAGCGCTCTGTCGCTGATCCTCTATGCGAGCTTGAGGCACGAGTGGTGCAACTAATGGGTGAGACTGCCCCTCCTACACAGCCCACAGCACAGCCACCCTCTGGGCTGTGAAGGTGCAGTGGTGACTGGCCATGGGTGGGGATCTCAGTTCCACTGTTGCCATCTGTGGGCTCATGGGCTTGCGATTTCCAAACATCCTTCTCCGTCAATGGTGTTCACCCACAACATGTGTCATATTCTGCCCCTGTATGCATCTTGTTTGTCTTGTCTGTTTACCTCCCTAACCTACCTCCCCAAATATACCTACTTCCCCTACCCCACATTCCACTCTTACCTGAAAAAAAAAAGGCAATCTGCTCCCCAAAAAAAATTACGCCCCATACATAGCTGCCCATTTTGCACACATGTCCGCTGGACACATAAACTGATATTTAACTGGCAGTACAACATACTTTGTTGTCTTCACCCCTCTCACAGGGGTTGAAGGTTTCATATTTCCCTCCAAATTTATTGCATATGCACAGCTGTTGCTGTTAAAGAAATGGACAGCTATGGACCTTCCCTACACCCGTCCTGCACATCCTGAGCTGTTTTCCCTACTGTCTTTCCCTCTTTGTGCCCCTTTTTCACCACTTTCCTATCTCCCCATTTTCTTTTCTTTCAAAGAAATGAGCGCGGGGGTTAGCGGGAGTAAGCACTATTAAGCAGTAGTTAGCGGGTTTGCACGAGTGTGCGGCTGTGTGCGCTTGCGTGTGCTTAGCTAAACATTGCCAAGCATCGTGCAGACCCGCTTACAACTGCTTAAAAGTGCCTTAATCACTCTGTATGTCAGGGCCTTTGTTCTGCTCAGCAGCAAAATAAAACACCTCTGTCAGTCTCGAACCCTGGACCTTGTACACACTAGACTGCATGAAGTACCACTAAGCCACAGTAGACATACAACAAGTTGGTGCTGAAATAAATATATCATGCATCAGAATGAGTGAATGTAAAGGAAAAATAGGAATGCCATAACACAAATATTTTTCTGTGGATCTTTATGAGCAGTTGTTGTGGAATTGCATTACATGACTGTGATAAGAGAACCAGCCATTCTAGCAGGAAATAATGTTACAGCAGCACTTTACAACCCCCCCACACAGTATCATAGCAGGACAAACACTGGCATATCTGATTAGGGCAGAGGCTATACTTCCCAACTGTGACTAATTTTCAGGGATGCTCCTGATTTTGAAACAAATTTTAGCAGTGTCCCTCTGAATCCTTCTGAAAAGTACTGACATTAGGCAGAAAGGTGGGGAATTACACTTAATGAATAATGACAATAAGTAAGAGTTAAGACACTGCTTGTACTTCAGAAAAGGTGTATTAACCCATATGCTCTGGTTGTCTCAAAGCGTCAACTTAATGTCTCTAATATTTTAAAGGTGCACTTCACTTTTATCTACTTTTTCCTGAGTCTGTTCAAATATGTACCTGAGTGCTTGAGAGGCCTGGCAGAGGTAGAAACACACAGGCATATCAGCTTTTCTGCTGTTACACACTGTGCAAATAGCTTTGGAAGGAGTTCCAGAAGCATACCCTTATGTAGGAGTACAACACTGAAATACCAAAGGATGTAGCCATGTACTGGTAGCAACCAACTGTGACAATGCCATTGTTCCAGTGCTGAAAAGACCAGTGTGGTGCACAGACAAAGAATAACAGGGTAACTTCTGGCTACAATCTGGATAGGTCCACAGTTGGGAGCTACGCAGACAGACTACTTGCCTTGATAAACTAACAGGTACACAGCAACCCTTTAAGTCCAGCAAGATAAAATTCACACAATAATACATAATGCTCTCTGTACTTCTGCACCCCTACCCAAATGTACAATATACCTGTGTGTTCAGGGTCTACCAAGGATGTAGGTAGGCATACTCAGCACTGAAATTTGTCCAGTTTTCTTGAGCAGCCTGTGCTAATGTCAACACTAAAAAAGCACAAACTGTTCAGAAGTGAGTAAATTAATATTCACAGTATAGCAGTTCACAAACAGTTCATGTGCCAAAAGAATACATCTCAATAACTACTTTTGTATGGCAGTTAATTGTATAATTAGAAAAGAAAGTACATACTCTAATGTATCTTGTGTTAGCATTTGGAGGGGTGAGTACAATTCTACACTGACAAGTGTGTACTGGAAGCAGCAACATTCAGGTCTGAGTACAACATTCAAATCACTGGCTACACCCTTGGCTTCAGATATAAGAACTATACAAACCTTCTGACTTAAACAACGATGTCCACAGCAAACAAGCATGATCCCCATTTTGGAAAGCTGAAAGGGCTATGCCTGCCTGAGTTAGCAATTTATAGCATTGGGTTGCTATGACAGCGATTACTGCAATTACCACACAGCAGGCTGCATGCAATTAGCAAATGGTGGCCACCAATTGGTGCAGAGGCCATCACATGCACATGTGCAAATACCTATAAAAGCAGGCTGTAATTGCTGCCCACAAACTCAATCACTCTATTGCAGAGACTGAGAGAGAGAGAGAGAGAGTGAAAAGCAAAAGGAAAATGGAAAATAAATAATACCAACTCATACAAAGGAAAGGTATGTAACAGATATGTATTTACTGGCATGTAGTAGATATTTTTGAAGAGTACTCTACATAATGTGAACCATTCATATGTGGCAGCAGTACGTATCTATACACAGATGTCCTGCTTAACTACTGCCATGGACAATTCAGTGTGTAGCTGTGTGCAGTGGGACATAACTGTGAAATATGTAGCTCAGCATTAAATGTCAAACATCTGATCCATGTTATCTGTGTTCTGTACAGTAGTGTGGACAATGGCTGTTTGGGGGATTAGCGCAAACATTTATATAATCATGGTTGTGACAGAGTAACACATGCATGATAGTCATATTAAAGTTTAGCTTAGCATTGGCAACTGCTGTACCAGGCTAGTATGCTAATCTAGCATTTGTAGCTATATATACCCCTCTAATGTTACTCTTTGTTCACATGTAACACCTGTTCATGTAGCAGCAAGGCCCAACAGTTCAGCTGTGAGGTCCAGGGACTTATAACAGTGTGGACCTTGTGTGAGTATGGCACACACATACAGAGAGATATATATGTGTCATATATATTAACATCTGTATATGTGCATAGAGCAAGGGACATATTGCAACTGTTTGTGAAGGGTGGACATATATATGTTGTTGAAGGTTATGTGCATATTTGTATGTAGGTTTTAGTGTGTGACAAACAAGACAGCATACAGTGCTGGTATATGACATGTGGTGGTTAAACACTGTGTGTGTTTTGTTCAGTTTGCAATCTACCTGGGCTGAGAAAACTTTCAATGTATTTCTCACAAGATTGTGTGATATTATTACATTACTGTATACCTCATATCCTTTGCATAATTGATATTCCCACCATGAAAGGTGGACTCTATATGTGCCTATATGTATATACACAAATGGATGTGTATATGTATATATATATATATATATATATATATATATATATATATATATATAGAAAGAGAGTCATATATAGTCATACACACCCACATCTACTTGTTGCAATAGATTCTATGTAAAGTTGACAAAGCGTGATGGTCAATGTGTTGGTGAATGTGACAAAGATGTGTATTTGTGGGATAGCTTAGTGGGAAACTGTTTCTGTCATGGTATTATGTGTCCTTGTTTTGATCCCATCAAAATCTGCATAAGCTGTTGCTCGGCATACAGTCTGATGTAGTCCCTTGGTGTTAAATGGGGTGTGTCATTGGAGGCTAAAGCACTACATGTATGCTTATTGACTTGTACTGATGTTGAATCCAAATCCTGTATGAACTGTAGAACTAATTGAAGCTGTAGGCCTAAACAGCAAAGTATGGTGTATGTCCACATTGCTTGGAACCACTTTTTTGTGATCCTTGTAGTCCTCACAGATTACATTCCTCAGGCTTAAGATTTTGTAAGGACTGACACACAGTGCTGTATGGTACACACGTAAAGCTTATCTGGGTTGCCATACCTTTGTGTCTTGCAATTATGTCTGATGTGTGTGTGTGTATGCCTGTAACATGTCCTCTGTCATATGTGTTTTACAAGATATATCTGTGTACCTAGCAACATTTATAGTTTACTACAGCAGTATGCCACCTATATTCACAATTGTGCACATATTTAGGCCACGGGTTTGCCATCAACAAGTTGTGTGGTATAATGGTAATACTGTAAATGGACTTTACAAATATTGCGATGGATGACATATTTCTTTATGCATTCACTTGATCTGTACCTTCTGTGGTTAGGTGGTGCATTGTGTTGAATACAGTGTGCCATGTACTGTTGTATAGTCTTATGTAGTGATTTTAATTTGTTGCTCTGCAGAAAATGGTTTATTATATAGAGTGTGCCAGGTACTTTCATGCAGTTCTGGGGTGAGCACTGATAAGTGGTATTGAAAGTGTTTAATCTCAGTCAGCTAATAGGTTGCTATATATGGCAGTTCAGTGATATCTGTACTGTATAATGTTAAAAGTGTGCCATATGACTTGCTCAGACATATTTTTTCTTTGTCTTCCAGGGATCATGGCCCACCATCGTAATCCTAGCTACAGTAGTGCTGAGGATGACATTATTACCAGCTGTCTGATTCCGCACTACAGCCTACTATTCTCGATAACGAGCCAAGACCAGCATGAGCGTACTGCACTGTGGCAAGTTGTTGTCCGGAGGGTAAATGACATAGGCATGCATAACCGGACATATGAGCAGGTACGCCATCACTGCAGTGATTTTACTTAGACATGTCTGGCAGCATGCTTCTGATGTCAGTAGACAACAGCTTGCAACAGGTGGTGGGGTTAACATCCATCCCCCCCTCACCAGAGTGGAGGAGCTGCTCCTGAGCCTGGTGTCACCTGCCCAACAACAACAGCAGCAGACATTTACCTTGATGGAGGTTGGAGCCACCCAGCAAGAACACATAGAGCGTGCAGGTAACATGGCATATCTGTAGACTACTGTTACCTCTATTGGTAGATCATGCATATGTGAGATGTTTACTGTGTAGTTAGAAGATGTGGAGCCTGTTGTTGTGCAATACTGATCATTTGAAACATAATCTGTAGGCCTGTGAATGTAAACTGTTGTACTACTGTAAGATTGCAAACCCACAGTAGCAATGCCACAGTTGTCGCCACTGACAAACTGTCTCATATCCATGTAGGTCCCTCTGGTGTGACACCAAGGCAGCGGACACATGCTGGTGAGTGTGTTCTACATTTATTACTGCAAATAAAAAGTGCATGTCATAGTTAAGGTGTAGGCCATGTACACATGTAACACACCTATGCATAATGCATGCTGTGCATGTTTGCTGTGGGACTACACACATCTCAGTAATGTGATAAGCTGCCTCAAACACATGCAATACACAGACCATCTCAAACAAATGTGGATACACTGTAGTGACCATTGGATAGGCAGAGTCGATACGCATGCACACAACATACACAACTATGTCATACACAGAACATGTTAACATGCTACACATGAAGTATTCACAAACCCTCTGTAAAGTCACACTCCAGTATCCCAAATGTCATCCACACAGCACACATAATATACCTGAAGGGTAGAGGCCTATCATGTGGCAGTGAAACACTCTGCAACACACAACACATTCATGTTAAGCAATGCTCCTTATTGGCCTCCTTACAAACCCATGAAACAACTAGCTGTGAAATGGTGAATGTAGCCATGGTAGTGCAGTTCTGGTACAGCATGATAGGTGATGGTTTGGACACATTTGTAGCCTTAAGTGACCACATGATGCTTCATGATGATGGCTTATGGTACTACACCCCATCCAGTTATTGTAACCAGAGTACTACACATAGCTTTCATTGCTATACACCTCAATGTTGTGTGTGTGCAAACATATGCACCTATAAACAATATGTATACCAATCACCATTTTTACAACTGACACATATATGTCTTGCAATGCTATTGAGTGGCTAGGTCATATGACACACATTGGGTATGTGTGATGTTTAAATATGCAGTTGTGTTTTAGCATGCCATGTCATGGATGACACTGGCATGTCCACAATATGATCTACACTCACCATAACTACTGTACATTGGCTATGTGGACCAATGGTATTCCATCAGTTATACATGCTCCACTGATCTTGTGTGTATACACATCATGCATGAGCTAAAACTGTGTCCACAATTATTTGCTAAAGACACAGAGGCTATAATCAGAATTGGATATCTATGTGACACACAGATACACATCCAGCCATGGTATGTACACCTGTAAGTGATGGTGCACAGTACATTAAAGAGTTTTTAATACTTGCACAGCAATGTTGTGTCCATGTATACATTGCATTCCAGGGGGAGGCCAATCACCGAACAACAAAACACATGCATCAAAGCCATGTATACTGTTAGTAACAAGGACTGTCTACACTCGCACTGCATGCTGTTTAGAAACACATGTCCTGCATGCTGACATGTGTGATATGACTGTTTGGCTTGTGATACTGTACCCCACTATCAACTGCTATTGAGTTTGTTCTGAGATTGCTGGTGGTGTGTGTGTGTGTGTGTGTGTGTCTGCGTTCATGTTTTCATGTGTGCATGTGTTCATGTGTTCTGACATCATGTACAGATCTTAAAGTGTGTTTTCTGTTTTACTTTCAGAGGTGTTGAGTTTGGGCTGGTTCAGTGTAGCAGGGAACCTGATGTCACTGACACAAATAGTGATAATGAGGATAGGTGTGTTGAGGCACAGGAATGTTTGTCAGGGTCTGTTGTTGGGCCACCAATTGACAGTACACAAGTCTCCACCCCATCCATGCACACAGTTATACTGCCTGTACATCGATTATCACCAATGCCCTTAGCAGAGGGACAGTGTACAGTTGGCAATGGCCAGGACAGTGTGGTATCTATGGCACATGCATCAGGACACAGCAGCCATAGCCAGATGTCTGGAATGGTACCACATAGGCAGATGTCCAGGGGTTCTCATCAGAGCACTGCTGGTCATCATGCCCCTGGCAGATGTGCCACAACTCTTTCAACCACACGCATGTTCCAGGCTGTCATGGAGGCACAGGCAGATATGGAGCGGTACACCAGACAGGGATTAAGGGCACAGAGGGCTCATAACACCTCTTTAAACGACAGTATCCGTGACCTAGCAGGTGCCATCTGTAATTACAATGAGGTCATTGATCGACGTTGGGGTGAGACATTAGATGTCCTCCACAATGTCATGTCCATGTGTCAGGACAGTGCGGGACAGTTGAGACATCGACGTGGATGTAAGCCAGCAACATCATCAGCTGGTAGTCACCGTGGAAGTCCATCAAGTCATAGCCACTCCCATAGTGCCAGTATCAGCCCCAGCAATGTTGGGGGTGGGCTGTCCATAGACAGTCCTAGAAGACCATGTGCACGTGGCTCTGGCCAGTCCCAGCAGGGACCTGGATGCAGTGTACATATACATATGTCAACCTCTGAGGATAGTACCCAGTCTGGATTAGTACCTGATAATGTCTGTAGCACCCCTGCCAGGCACAGGTCCTGTATCCATGGCCAGAGATGGTGATCTGTAAAGCCTGCCAGGTACAGTCTGTAGCTGTCCAACAAATCCACGTATATGGCAATCACATGATGGAACTGTGTGCATGCAGACACACACACATAAACCAGACACCTAGGGCAAACACATACCCGCACACATTACATCCACATTAGCCCATAACAGTACTCTTGGCCCTCACACTCACACACATGTGTCAATTGTATGGCTCAATGTAGGCTTCTGGCAAACCAACAACACACCCTGTGCATATGACGAAACCTGTGCCACCTCGTCATCTGTAACATTGATGCAGGAACAGGCTAACATGGTGCTGATGCACAGAGTGACTTTATAACAGAATAGCAATGTTAGCATGTTGTCATCAGTAAAGTGTAATGATATCCTTGAAGGTGTAGCTGAGCAGGCATGATGCATTAAAGCTATAATTATCAATGTAGTATTGTTTACACCAGTGTTTATTCCAATTGTGTATTGTCTGCCCATGTGTCACTTGGCTGATGTGTGTAGTTTTGTCAGCATGTGTTAGAGCGTGGACAGTAAGTGTGGGATGTGTGCAGCACAGATTTGCAGGTGTACATTTGTGAACATGGTTGAGGTGTACTGTCTGCATGTACGTGCATATTGGACACATGGGCAGGGTGACATGCCCTGTATTAGAGAGTGTTAACACTCCATAGTTTCTATTGGTGGCCAGTATGCATTGTACTACACACATTTTGGAACTTGAGTACACGTGTGTGTATGACACGGTTTGACACTGTACTGAGGGTGATACTGTTACTGTCATTGGTTTGCATTCTGGTAGTATACATAACCTCAACAGCCTGACCATAAACAATTATTAGATGATGTCTTGACAACTGACACACAGATGTAGGATGCACAGTAACATGTGCAGCCTTCAAGTACAATTCTATGCCAGTAACCAGTGGTATTCACATGCACTCAGTCCTGGGACCACTCCTGTTTGGCATATAGCTTTCTTAGGTACAAGCAAACACAGTAGGGATATGTCTGGCCACGTTTGGCAATGCATACTGTGGGCTATAATGCATTCTCCAGATGACACACACATCCTACAAAAGGGTATCATACAGACAGATACCTGGTGTCAAACCCATGCTGTAAAGCTATAAGCCAAATAAAGCATAGTCATCCACTTTTAGAAAACATAGTACCACATAGGTAGTAGCCCCCAAAATGTTGAACAGGTACTGATGTATACATAGAGCCATGTGTTACATCATCTCTCCTTTGATAATCACATTTCCAAAGGGTTTTGGAAATCCTTCTGTGGATCACATAAGCAATAAGGAGTCTGCATGCATATCCACAAAGGTTGTTGCACACCTATAATAAATAGCCATCTTTGACAGACTTTGCTGCTTTTGAACAGGTTTCAAATATATCTCAGGCATAAACCCTCACTCACACTATTCAATAGAAACCGTAATGAGTGTATGTGAAACGGATGATGTAGGCCAGGGATCACTGCAGTGACTAGGCTTGTCACAAGCATACAGATGTGACCTAAGGTCTGGAAAGTGGCAGCTCACTCTGGCAAAGATAACAGATGTGTTCATGGAGAAAGCAGGGTTCCCACCTATGAAATAATTGAGGTCACATGTATGTATATGTATTTGCCACACAGCTACCTGACATGTGTAATGCACATACTGTTGTCATTGTGATATGTCATACAGTAGTAAAAGCAAAACCCACATCACATTGACCAACAGTGTCACACATGTGGAGCACACACACAGTCACCAAGTGCAGGATTCAAACCCCTACCTAACTACTTTATGATACTAGAGGAGTACGCATTAACACGACGCACTATACACATTACTGGGAGTTCTCCATTCCACAGGTATATTTCTAGGATGGTGACATCATCAAACTTGACAAAGATGAGTATACCACTTTTAAGGTGTTTCAGTAGTCTTCAAAAAGGTTGCTCCTCTTCAAGGAGACACACACTATCATACAGTTGCCAAGTGCAGGATTCAAACCCCTACCTAATTACTTTATGATACTAGAGGAGTACGCATTAACACGACGCGTGATTTACATTACTGGGAATTCTTCTTTTCACAGGTATATTTGTAGGATGGTGACATCATCAGACTTGACAAAGATAAGTATACCACTTTTAAGGTGTTTTATTAGTCTCCAAAAAGGCTGCTCCTCTCCAAGGAGACACACACACCCTCATACAGTTGTCAAGTGCAGGATTCAAACTCCTACCTAACTACTTTATAATACTACAGCAGTACGCATTTACATGATGCACTATACACATTACTGGGAGTTCGCTTTTCCACAGGTATATTTGGAGGATGGTGACATCATCAGACTAGACAAAGTGGGTTACATTAGGTGACATTAGGTGGGCTACATAGAAGGAATTTCTAAACACTTTGGCAATGTGATCATCAAAGGAGAGTTTACTATCTACCTGGGTCATCAGGTCCATAATTACATTCTCCGTACATACTGGATTACCACCTATGTGGTAATTTGTGTGCACTTTGTTTTATCCAAAAGGGATGACTATGCATTTTTTGGCATTCTGCTTGAGGGCATTGTTTTGACACCAGGTATCTGTCTCTGTAATACCCTTCTGGAGGATGTCTGTGTCAGCCGTAGAGTCGATTATGGACCACAGTTAGCAGTCATCTGCAAACTTGTTCAGCCATACTCCTCCTGTGCTTGCCTGTACCTCTGAGCAGTATCTACTGAACAGGTGGGGTCCCAGGACCAAGACCTGTAGGATGCCATTTGTGACTGGTTTAGAGTCGGACATGGCACCCACAACTCTGAACATGTGTGTTTGATCTGTGAGCTAGTTGGTCATCCATCCTGTGACATAGGTGTTAATGTTCAAGCTGGTAAGCCTGTCCATGATGCCAGAGTGGGGAATGGTGTCAAAGGCCTTAGTGAGGTCCAGATGGGCTGTGTGGACTACTTTCACCTCCATCTGTGTCCTTGGTAACTGTTTCAAAGAAGTCAACTAGGTTTAGGAGGCAGGATCTGCCTTTAACAAAGCCAAGTTGGGTAGCGTCCAGTGTCTGGAGGTTGCCAATGTCTCTGTTTATGGGTTCCATGATAATTTGCTCCATAACTTTGCAGACCAGGCTGAGTAAGCCTATAGGGCAATAGTTTCCAGGTTCTGTTGTGGCACCACGTTTGTGGAGCTGGATGACTGTTGCTGTAAGCCATTCTTTGGGTACACAGCCTGTGGTAAGGTTGAGTCTGGACAGTGAATGTAGGTGAGGGTGTAGCTCCTTTTGGGGCTGGTGTAAGCTGCAGCCTGGGACACCATTCAGTCCCATTGATGCTGTGTTCTTAGCTTTGTAGTGGGCTGTTTTTACCTGCATGTCCATGAAGTCTGGGTCTCTGGATGCTTTTGGGATGGACACAGGCCCTTTTGGGGGTGATGGGGGGAGTTTGCACTGAACTTGTCCACCAGGATGTGGGCAATGTCAGTTGGTTCAGTGTATTTTTTGCCATTTTGCAGTTGCTGACAGCATATTTGAGAGTTGCCACCTAAATGTTTGGTATAGCTAACGATGGCTTTGTGGTTGTTATTTTTACATTCCTTGGCAAATTTGTCTTTAGAAACTGGCCTTGGATTATTTTATGAGTGATCATTGTTTCTTCCTAATAATGATCAGTTATGCCTTTCCTTTTGTGAAGTTTGCTCTATCATGTGTTCGTTTCTTCCTTCTGTTGTATAGCTTATTTATGGGCAACGACCACCAGATTGGTTTCTTATTTTTGGAGGAGTGCGTCTTGGTTTTATTTGGGATTACTCGATCCATGCATCCCTGTAGATGCTCATAGAATGCACTTGTAAATGATTCTACAGATTGTAGAGCATTATCCTTTAGCAAGGGGGCTTTGGATCTTTCCACTTTGGTCTTGAGAAGTGCGCAGTTTGCTTTTGAAAATTTCTTCACAGTAGTTTCCTTGACTGGGGGGGGGGGGCATGTGGATGTCCAGTGTGATTACTTTATGATCTGATATTACCAGCGAGGGGTTTATCTCTGTTGTGGAACACTGGTACCCCATGTTGGTGATGATCAGGTCCAGTATGTTGTCACCTCTAGTGGGTGTGGTGACCAGCTGTTCCAGGGCATTTGAGTTTTAAAACTCTAGGAAACATTGGGCAAAGGACGCTGTACACGAGTAATTCTCCCAGTCAATGTTTGGGTAGTTGTAATCTCCTCATTTAATGGTGTTTGGTAGGACCTTTATATTTTCCACTGTTCTCAGGAATACTGAGTGAGGTTCCTGAGACAAGGTAGGTGATATGTAGCAGGCTACAATCTGATAAGCAGCTTTGCCCAATGTTAGTTGCACTTGCATGGCCTCCAAGGCCTCATGCTGTGCCACTAACCTGAAGGTGTGGGTATCCATAAGGTAAATGGATACACCCCTTCCTTTTGTATTTCAATCTGGGTTTTGGGGCAAAAGATCAGAGGGATTGTGAGTGTTTTATGTGGAGCATGTCCAACAGCTCTGTGTTTGACATAGCCTTGTATGTTGGGCAGAGATCATCTCTCAGTAGGCGATATGCGAGAGAGTACTGCTGGAGCATTCTGAGACAGTCTATGTATGGCATGTATTTCAGGCCACTAATGCTCTTTGTGAGGTATTTCTGCAGGCTTTCCAGTTGTTGTAGATGTCTTGTGAGGTACATAGCAAAAGGGGCGTTGTACTCTATTATGGATCTAGTGAGTGATGAGTAGAGGGAGACAATGTCCTCTTCTATTCTGCATGAGACAACTTTTGTGATGAGGTGTGCCACATAGAAGGATTTTCTGACTACTGTGGGGATGTGATTATCACAGGTGTGTCCACTGTATACCTGTGTCCCAAGGTTTCTTATCACACTTTCAGTGTTAAGTATACTACTGCCTATGTTGTAGTTCATGGCTACAGACTTTTTACCAAAGGGGATGACAATGCACTTTTTGGCACTGAGCTTGAGGCCATGGTTTTGACACCAGGCATCTGTCTCAGTGAGGCCCTTTTGTAGGATGTCCACATCTTTAGTGGTTTCAATTATGGCTCCTAGTTTGCAGTCATCTGCAAACTTCATTAGCCACAGACCTTCCATGTTAAAGTTTACTTCAGGGAAGTAGATACCAAACAGGACAGGACCCAGGACTGAACCCTGTGGTACTGCACTTGTCACTGGTCCAAAGTCGTACTTGGAGTCTGCTACTTTCACAGTGTGTGTTCTGTCGGTGAGGCAGTTGGCAACCCATCTTGTGACATAGCAATTTATACCTACTTTAGTGGGTTTATCTATAATTCCAGAGTGGGGGATGGTGTTGAAAGCCATGGGAAGATCTACATAGGCTGTGTGAACCACCTTACCCTTCTCTACGGTACTGGTGACTGCTTCAATGACGTCTATCAGGTTTAGGAGACATGATTTGCATTTTCCATGACCTTGCAGAGCAGGCTCATCAGGCTAATGGGGCGCTAGTTCCTGGGGTCTGTGGTGTCTCCACCCTTGTGTAGTGGGATAACCGTCACTGTGCACCATTCAGCAGGCACAAAGCCTGAGGTGAGGCTATGATTGAACATGGTACATCGGTGTGGTGCCTGTTCGTTCTGTAGTTTGTGTAGAACACAGCCTAGGAAGTTATCTGGTCCCATGGATGCTGTGTTCTTGGCTTTGGAGAGTGTTTTTTTACCTGTGCAGCCATGATGACAGCAACTTTGCAGTCTTCCGTTATAGAGATGTGCTCTTTCATGGGTGAGGGGGGTAAAGTTAGCACTGATCCTATCTGCCAGGATGTTGGCAATATCAGTTGGGTCTGTATATTTAGTGCCATTGTGCTGTAACTCAGAGCAGATCTGAGTGTTGCCATTGAGATTCTTGACATAGCTATAGAATGCTTTGTGGTTGTCTTTAGAATCAGTCTTGATTTTGTTTTCATAACTAGCTTTGGTGGATTTTATCAGGGATCACAGCTTCTTACTGATGTTGACCATGGAGCTCCTCCACTCATGGGATTTTACCCTCTTTTGTAACATTTTCTTCCTTCTGTTGTGCAGTCTGTTTATGGCAGGGGAACACCAGATTGGCTTCCTTTTCTTGGAGGATAGTGTCTTGGTTCTGTTTGGGATAGCACAATGCATACAGTCATGTAAGTGCTTATAAAGTGCAATTGAAAAGGATTCAGTAGTCATAACTGTATTGTCCATCTGCATGGGTATCCTGCAGTTCAGCACTTCTGTCTTAAGAAGCATGAAGTTGGCTTTGGAGACATTTTTTAACATGGTTTCCTTAATGGGGGTGTGGGTCCAGAATGTGGATATGTAGGGTAATTAGCTTATGGTCAGATGGGACCAATGAGGAGCTGACTTCAGGTGTGGAACACCGTTCACGCAGGACAAACCAAACCCCATAACCAACACAAATAACCACAAAGTGAGCTAAATGCTACTCATTGCCAGAAGTCTCAGCCTCCAGATGCACACACTCGAGTCACTTCTCATTATGGAGGATATTGATATCTGTGCAGTAACAGAAACCTAGTTCAAGGCTCCAGACAGCACACCAGCACTACCAGGATACTACTCATTCCATACCTTCCAGCATAAGAACCTGAATCATAGCACATAGGGTGAGGATGTATCCATATTCATCAAGGATACCTACACCTCTCTCTACATGCTCTTTACAGGATATGTACACATAGGATGTTGCACAGCAACGTTCTTCACACTCCACAGGGGTGGGGCCACAAATCCCCTTGGCATTCATGCTCTATGAGCCTGATGAGTGAGTTCTGCAAGGCAATGGAGCCAATCATAATGGAAGTCAACAATACAGAGATTGGGAACCTTCACACAGTTGAGCACACCCAGTTTGGCTTCGTCAAATGCAGACCACGCCTCCTGAACTGGGAGGATTTCTTTGACAGTTACCTGGGCTACAGATGATTGAAATGAGCTCAACAGAGCCTACCTATACCTCACTAAGGCCTTTGACACCATTCCACAGTCAGGTATCATAGATGAACTCACCATCCTGGCCATGAATCCATACATTACAAGATGGCTTGCAAACTGGCTCACAGATAGATCCCACACATTAAGAGTTGCTGGCTACATGTCAGACTCTACACTGGTAATGACTGGTGTCCCCCAGGGTTCAGTCCTGGGGTCCCTCCTGCTTGGTATAGACTTCTCAAATGTACATGCCAACACAGGAGGGTTGTGGTTGACTAAGTTTGCTGGGAACTGTAAAGTGTTTGCCATAATAGATTCCCTGGATGACAGACATATTCTCCAGAAGGGACTCTATGACACAGATGTGTGGTGTCAGAATCATGGCCTTAAGCTCACTGTGGAGGAATGCATAGTGATCCTCTTTGTTGTAAACAAAATACCCACAAACTACCACATAGGTGTTACCCTCTTAAAATGACAAGGTGATAAGGGATCTGGGGACACAAGTAGATGGTCATATTTCCCTTGACAACCATGTTGCCAAAGTGATTGGGAGATCCTATGTTGCCCACCTAATCAACAAAAGGTTTGCATCTGGATCCAAAGAGATAGTGTTGGCACTCTACTCTTACGTCATCAGACCCATCATTGAGTACAGTGCACCATTTTGGATGTACTCGACTTAGCATATCCAGCAGCTGTAGAGACCACATAGGTACCTCACCAAGAGGATTACTGGCCTCAAACAGTTGTGTTATGCAACACAACTGGTAAAACTAAATCTGTTCTTCATTGCATACCGCCTACTCAGGGGCACACTCTGCCTAACATACAGAGCCATGTCCAGCACATAACTGTTGAACATGCTCCATCTACAGATAACAACATTGAGTCACCCTACACATTCCAGGGATATGAACCTCATCACAATGATGAATACAACATGCTGGTGGGATAGAATACCATCCCAGACACTTGCCTTACTGTGGAACAGAGTCCCAATGTACATCAGACAGAACCCCTCGCTGACACTCTTCAATTGGAACCTTGATGAGTGGATGAGAAACAGACAATTCATGCCAGGCATCACATCAGCAGCCCCACTAGAAAGGGGCTTAGGGTACTAACTATTAGAACTAGGGCTTGGTAGACTACCCAATGGTGTGGTGAACGCTGCACAACTTGTGTAGGCTGATATATGCCTTCGTGGAGATAGTCTACTACATACCTATGAACCTATGTGACAGGTACATGTCTACAGATAGTAGATGTGTACTTTATTGTACCGTCATGTTGTACAGCAGGCACATGGACCACATACACTGTAATGCTTACAGATACTGGTGGCTGTTATGTACACTGGGTGAGATGTGCACCTCATGTCTTTTGTACCATTGGGATGTGTGCTGGGTGGGACAGTCCTGGATGGCTCCCTGTCATGGTCACCCTCTTACACACATCTCTGCCCATCCATCTTTGGATTATTATACTGTGTTTCCCCTACATATATATATAGCTACATCAGTAGGTAATAGGCTATCTGCCTAAAGACATATATTAATATGGCCAGAGTGTGCAGCTATCACCACCCATGGAGTTAGTTCCCTAGGCCTCTGTGTATTAGAGCTGATGAAGTGATCCATGGTGTGACAGTTCAGTTTCGCATACACTCATCAAGGCTCCTCTGGAAGAGTGTCAGTGAGGGTCTCGGCTTAATGTCAGTTGGGAGCCTGTTCCAAATCAAGGGAAGTCTGTGAGTTAGTAATGTATCCCTACAACATGTCCTATTTAATGTTGTGATGATGATATCCCTAGAGCATGTGGTACAGTGAGCTTGGGTTTACTTCAGATAGCACATGTACATCAGTTCTGCATTTGACATGGACCTGTCTGTTGGGCAGAGATCTCCTGAGTAGACAGTATGCAACAGAGTACAGATTGAGTTAAATTCAGTCTTGTTGCATGGGGCAACTGTTTGAGGCCAGTAATCCTCTTGTTGAGGTACTTCAGTGGTCTTTCCAGCTGATGAAGGTGCCTAGTCAGATTCATCGCAAGTGTGTTGTTGTACTCTCTGACAGGTCTGATGACTGATGAGTAGAGGGAACCTCCTTTGACCTACATGCAAAGACCTTGGCAGTTTGTGGGAACACATAGCATGATTTTCTAACCACTTTGTGAATGTGTTTCTGGAAGTAGAGATGGCTATCCACATGTGTTAATAGATCCCTTATTATCACCTCCATATTTAGGGTGTTGGCACCTATGTGGTATTTGTATGACTGTAGCTCGAGGCCATAATTTTGAAACCACATCTGTCTGACTGAGACCCTTTTTAAGGATGTCTCTGTTGTCCCAAACATCAATTATGACAACTTTTTTGCAGTCAACCACAAAATTTGCTAAACATAGCCCACATGTGTTTGACTGTATTTCTGAAAAGTATACACCACACAGGAGGGGTCCCAGCACTGAGCCATGGGGGACAGCAGTTGTTACCAGCTTGAACAGGAGACCACAATTCTTACCTTGTGGGATCTATCTGTGCTACAGTTGGCAACCCATCAGATGACATACATATTTATGCACAGGTTGTTGATTTTGTGGATACAATGTGTCTGGGATGTTGGAAAAGAGTTTTTCAAGGTCTATGTGGGATGTGTGTAGCTCATTTCATTGATGTATGTCGTGAGTGACTGCCTTGAAAACAGTCTAGCAGATTTGGGAACCATGATCTGCCCCTGACCAAACCAAAATGGGTAGAGTTGGATGTTTGTAGGCTCCCAATATCTCTGTTTATGAGTTCCATCATGATGGACTCCATGGCCTTACAGATCAGTCTTAGTAGACTTATAAGACAATAGTTCCCATGGTCTGTTGTGCACCAACACTTGTGGAGTGTTCCAAACATTGCTGTAACCCATTCAACAGTTTCATATCCTGTACAGAGGGTGAGTCTCAACTGACTGTTCAGGTGCAGGGTCTGTTTGTTTTGGAGTTCACATATGACACAGCTGGGGAAACCATGTCATCCCATAGACACCATGTTTTTAGGTTTGAAAAGAGCTGTTTAACCATTGTATATGTGATTTCTGTGTTTTCACAATCTCCAGGTATGATAATGGGCCCTTTTGTCAGTGAGAGGGGGTAAATATGTATGAACCTGTCTGACAAGATGTTGGCAATGTCAGTCATGTACATGTATTCATTTACAGTTTGCACTGACTCAGAACATATATGAGTTTACATTTATATTTATGACATAGCAAAAGAAAGCTTCATGGTTCTCTATGGACTCTTTGACAATATTTTTGCTAGAACATGGATTGGATAATGTTAGGAGTGCACATTGTTTATTGATGATATTGATCAGAGATTTATTGATCTTCTTTGAATTTTTACTTTCTTTGAACAACTTAAGTACTTGTAGTACATAGTTTGATTATGACAGGAGTCCAATATATTATATGGGTCTGTTTTCATATAACTGTGTGTGCAAGGCAGGATTGGTGAATAGTGACAAGTTTCTGGGGTAAGAACTGCAACTGCTAGATATGTGTGGCCCACTGCTGTACTCAGACATGGCCTAAGTGTGTGAGCATGCAAAGTATGACCTTTCAGTATGTTGTTGGCTGACATTTGCTTAATTTATTTGTGTGTGAGCATGCCCAGTATGACCTTTCAGTATGTTGGTGACTGAAATTTGCTAAATTTGTTAAAGTGTGTGAGCATGCCCAGTATGGACATATATACTATATGTGTGTGAAAAATCAAGTTGGTTTTTACTTCAGGGCTCACCTTTGTGTTGTACATCGACAGGAAGCATACTGTGCCTGCTGGGCTTCCATGAGTCACTTTGCATAGACTTATCAACATTTCTACATACAGGGGGGACAGCTATTATTTGTACATTTCTACCCGGGGGCCACACCTGATTGTTACTGTGGGTGTACATAGGATGAGGGGTTCACCTGACACTTATACACATTTGCTAGGCCTGCACTGCTATGTCAGGTACTCCATTTCAGTCTGTACTGTTGCCTATTGTACTGGCTTGAGGCATACTACTGTACTACAGATCTTAGCTTCCAATTTTACGTATATTAGTTTGTGACTTCATAGCCTACCCAACCCACATCACACTGCCTGGCCTGCTGTTATCTGTCTGCATAGGCCTGGGGGGAAGATACTCATATGCCTCTTCAGAGGGCATGATACAGCATTTGTTTGTGTTTGCGTTAGTCTACAATTGTCCTGCTGTGTCTGTGCCAGTGAAATGCTGTCATGGCTTAGTGGTTCAGTACTGGGATTATAGTGCACAGTGTCCTGAGTTTGAGCCCTTTCACTGGTTTTTATTTTCCTGCTGGGCAGACCAGACTGCTTAAGGAACAGTAAAGCAGGTGTGAGCGTGTTTACCTGACTTTGCTCAACTTTGCCCAACCTTGCCTGACTTTGCCCAACATTGCCCAACATTGCTCAACGTTGCCCGACGTTGAGCTAGTTAGCACGGTGCACAGCTCCACAAAATTGTGTTTAAATATGCTAAAATTGGTAAAATGTGCTTAGCACTGCTTTATATTGCTGAAAATAGGGAAATCATGCCTCAGGTGATGCTGCAGGGCTGCCTATGTCGGATGCACATAGTACACTCCCTATACATGTTTAAAAACAGGTAGTGTCAAGTTAGGCATCCCTTTTATTGTATGTGCGAGTCAGAGAGAGGTGTCATTTCCAGGGTTCCTACTGAGTCAGTGTAAGTGCTATGCGTTGCCTCTTTGCCAAGGCCAAGGCCAAGGCATACTGGGCACGCCTCCTTCTGCCTACTGGGGCAGGCCCAGGTTGTTCCTCCTCCGAGTCATGCTGTGCCTGTACAGGCCTTGGCAATGGTGGGGGGCTGATTGGCCCTGCCCCATGATGTTCCTGCTGCAGCTGTTTTTGCAGGATCATATTGTGTAGCATGGCACATACCATGACAATTTGGGTACATGTAGTTGGTGAGTACTGCAAGGCTCCACCAGATGTGTCCAGGCACCAGAACCGTGACTTGAGCATCCCAAACACATGCTCAATAATGTTTCTTGGTTGTGCATGTGCCTCATTATGGAGTTCTTGTTCGGGTGTGTGTGCATTTCTGATGGGTGTCATCAGCCATGGCTCCAGTGCGTATCCAGCATGCCCCACTAGGTGACCGTCAGGGATGTCCCCATTGGCAAATATCTGGTACAGCTGCGACAGATGCCAGATGTGGGAGTCGTGATATCTTCCAGGGTAGCCAGCACACACATTCATTATTATGCCTTGGGCATCACACACGACCTGGCAGTTGATGGAGGGGAAGCCCTTGCGGTTGATGTATACCCTAACCCGCTCACCGGGTGGTGCTTTGATGTGTATGTGCATGCAGTCTAGTGCACCCACTACCTCAGGGTATTCTGCTATTTGGTGGAAAAGACGCATATTGCTGGCCAATGCCTCATGGGAATTGGGGAAATATACGTGTTCACCGACATGTGCTGACATGGCATCCAGGAACTGGTGCAGTACCCTGGATGTTGATGCCTGTGAAACCCCCATCATATCACCAGTTGGTCTCTGGAAGGTACCTGTATCTAGTATTCATAGGCCAACACATACCTTGGTATCCACTGGTATGGGTTCCCCTCTGTTGGTTCTGTGTGTGAGGCATGGCCAGCACAGCTCAACAATTTGCTGCAGGAGGTGTCTGTCCACTTTATAGCACTCCACTATCTCCAGCTCATGTAGCCCTTGGTAGGTTACCCTGGGTCTGTACACTCTTCTCCGTCTCCTCACTGTGGGTTGCTCAGCAGCATTCACAACATCACCACCCTCAGCATCTTGCACATGTTGGTTTATGATAGCAATAGCAGCCCCTAACATTTTGTCTGACTTAAGCTTTTTGAGTTTTCACTCTTTGTATACTGCAGTGTTGCAGAGTTCTTGGGAAAAAACAGGGTAGACTGCTGTTTGCAGAGTTTAAAGTGCTGGGCTGGGCTGGGCTAGTTAACTGCCTGTATAATTGGCTGATTCTGATATATTTCACCTGGCAGCTCTGCTAGTTCTCCTTGGTTAACTTCCTACTACTTCTTTTCCATCCTTTTCCCTTTCTGTTTCCACAAGGGGCTGCGCCGCACAAACAAGCGCACATGCATGCACACGCGTGCACACATTGTAAGCACGTTTGCAAGAAATTTCAGATATATCCATGGCATACACCTTTGGTTTCTTGTTTTCAGCTAGGACAACTGTAGACATGCCTCTTGCAATCCTCAGCAACTCAGGGCAAACACAAGCCACTGTGCTCCAATAAGCTTACAGTCTTTCAGACATACCCCCTCATGATGTCACCTATCTTCTACTCTACTACTCCCCTACTCCTACACATACACTCTAGGGACATGGCTTACATGCCGGGGAAAATTGGGATTCACTATCCATATCCTTATTTGCATAGGATTGCCTACTAATGCTTGGTTAGATCTCTCACACTGAGCTTCCCCCCTTAGCAACCACTACTCAGTGGCCATGTTGTTTTCAGCCTGCCATTCACCTGCTTGGCAGAACAAGCTTTTTAGTGAAAATGCCCATTTTTGGTTATTTTTCAATTTTTTCATTTTATTTAAAGCACCGCACGTTTGTGCGGCGCTGCGCTACACTTAAACATCGGCGATCATGGAAAAATGGATTTTAAGGATTTACATCATTTACAAATGCCAATGGCCTTATATTTGGCCATTGGCATGCTTCCTCAACTAGATGCATCCTTTATTTGGAGCTGTCATAGCTCCATTTAGCTATTTGTAGAACGGTACTCCATTACCAACAGAGTACATTTCGGCAAATAACACTACTCTTACACGGACAGGTTAATGTTTCCTGGATGACAAATTTACCTCATTTGCATAGTTTTCAGCAACAAATGAGATAATTTGCATACCTTAACACTGTCCGTGCAAGAGTAGCTTTAGAAGCTCTCATGCACACTCCTGCTGGCTATTGCTGGATTGCTCGGCAGACATATTGGCTGTCTGCCGTCTTACACTACTCTTAGACTCCATGCAAGCCTTCCTAAATCCGGCCCAGGATCTATCAATAATATATAGGATCTTAAGAACAGAATTTACAACCGTAAATTCATCTATTTGGAGTTATTCCTCAAAGATAAATGGAAGTGAGTTTTCTGTTAATGATAAAAAACTGATCCTAAAATCTAATTGGAAAACTACACCTTTTCTTTATTGGAGAATCTATAGTTGGGCAGTTCTTCATAGAATATTTTAGGCCATAATAAAACTGAATTAATTTATAAAACTGAAAAAAAATAAGTGCTGGAGATGTAATGGGGACTAAATTGCACACTGGATTCATATGATATTAGAATGCAAAATGGTCTTATCTTTCTGGAATAAATTCAAAGACTTTTCTCAAGCTTTGTCATTGAATAAATGCATCATATCTAACTCATTAATTTTGTTTAATGCTCCAATACCAGATACTATCCCTAGATCACAGGTGCCTCTCCTTTGGTCCATCTTAACCATAGCAAGAAAAGTGGTTACTAAAAACTGGAAATGTAAAACTGCTTGATCTTTCACTGATTTTATTTTCTTAGCTGTGGATGTGTGTAAAAAAGAAACACGATAACATCTAATATTACACACAAAAGTAAATACTGGCAAAAACTAAATGATTTATTAGAAGAATATTAATGGCTTTTTTTACTGTTCTAATGTTGTTGTGGACTTATATAAATAGTTCTTTTTTGCCTTTTTTGTAATTATTTGATCTATATAATTTCAATTATTAAAAGTTAATAAACACTATTAAAAAATCAAAACATGAGCAATGCTCTAACAAAGTAGCTACATTTGCAGCAAATACCCCTTTCAAAACATACTATTCTATAGCATTAAAGAGCATAAATTGGTTAGAACTACTCCATCAACTAACATATACACAGCTTTTTACCACCTATAAAAATAACCAGTCCATCTGCTTGCCCAGCACTGAACATCATTCTATAGAACTATATTCCAATGACCAATGATCAAAAACTCCACTTTGTCCATAAACCTATCAAAGCTGCTGGGCATTGTCTGTACTCCTACCATGCTGCTAAGGCCTGAAACTCCTTATCTCTATTCATCAGGTCAATACCAACCCCTCCATCCCTGAAAAACATTATAAAAACTTTCTATCCAAAAGCTGTCTGTTTTTTCTCAACACCAGGATAAACTATATCCCTCAGTGTGGACAAATACCTATTCTTACCTTATAGCTACTTATTTTACCTTCTTCACTCACTTCCTTACTTCAATCATGCCTCTCAACTGTACAGATTTTCTCAGAATGTCCAAATTGTTGCTTCATAATTTTGGTCTGTTCCTCATAAAATGTTTTTCTGGCAAATCACTGGCAAATTATTGAGGTCTGAAGTCAGAAAATAATGACAGGCATTTGAGTTACAGACTTCATACTATACAGATAATGTATGCTAATAAAATCTGTTATTCTATCAACTTTCTAAGTTTGCAAGAGCAATGTTTAGAAATTTTCCATATTTTTAGACTTTGTCCCACCATATTATATGGGTTTGTCCAAATATCTTGGTCTTAGAGGTTGAGAGGTACAACTTCAATCAATCAGTTTCTCTTCCATTTTTCTATATAAATATCTCTATTTGTATTGCAATTCCTGTTTATATTATATCAACGTACCTTTAACATCCTATATTCAAAAAAATTCTGGGATGATCTACAATCCTAACTGCTGCATGCCGGTCAACACTGGGCAAATAACTACAGCTTATGAATCATTAAATAACCAACTTACTGATCTTAGTGAAATAGGACAAATTAGCACTTCTCTACTTAAATTCCCCCAATATTAATTTCTTTGGGATTCCTAAACCTTACAAAAACATATTAGACCCTCTTTACAGGCTGGAAGTAGCCAACTGCAGGACTATTACAGAGACTATCTCAATCTACCTTGAATATCACTTAAAACCATTAGCAGAGAGGAATACATTCTTTGTTCTCAGCACCAATGATTTTCTCAAAAAAATAAAAACTCTTCGCATCAGAAATGACTCCTGGCTTGTTACAATAGATGCGGAATCCTTATATACTGTCTTTCCACATAACTACTGCATATTAGCCTTTACAGAAGCATACAAATACCACACTGTGCTCCCAGGTGAGACTGAAACCCTCAGCATACTTCTTAAACTCATCTTGAAAAATATTTTTTTTTCCTTCAACAAAAACTTTTACTGACAAATGAATGGTACATCCACGGGAGCAACTATGAACTCCAACCTTGCTAACATGGTGCTAGGAAAATGGGAGAAAGAACATATCACACATTCCAAGCAACAGCAGTTTATTTTGTGCTACTTGCACTATATAGACAATATTTTTATTACTGGGAATGGAAATGAAGCTCAATTACTGGAATTTTCTGAAAACATTAACCAGTCCACCAACTTTTTAAGATTTACTGCCTCACATAACCAAATATGGTTATCTTCCTGGACTTCTGCATCAGTAAAATGGACAACAACAGTAACCTTATGAACAACCTTTTTAGGAAAAATGCCTGCTTCAATCTTCTGACACTATGCATCCCTTCAGATGCAAGAAAAATGTCATTAAATCCCAAGGCTTAAGGATTGCCAGGGTGTCTAAAGAAATGGAAAAATTTTTGAAAAATCTTAACAAGCTCAAAAAAGACTTTCTGGCCAGGAGATATAATAAAAGACTACTCAAGCACATTTTTCTACTGATCATTTCTAATAAAAGTTCCAATCTAGATTTTCCTCATCCAAGAGACTACAAATACCAAGACCATGAAATACACAGGATGATTAAGAAAAACAATCACCAGGAACAAACTATTAACATGATAGTCACCTATTTCATAGACTACAAGGATATCACCAAAATAATCATAAAAAACTGGTCCATTATCCAAGATAACAACGCAGTTATTAAAATCCTACCACTCTAACCCAAATTCACCATCAAAAGTAGCACAAACATCTGAAATATGATGAAGTCCATTCTTAGTGACTCAGACAACTTCCTAACTAAAGGCACATTTTCATGCAGTCCCCCTAACTGCAGCTACTGCCAGTTCATGTCTAACAAAAAAGGTTTTAAATGCCAGGTCACTAGGAAGTACTTCCTCAGTAAACTAAATGGGAATTGCAACACAGATAAAGTAATTTACAGAGCTAAATGTAAAAAATGCAAAGTCTTTTACATCACAAAGAATGCTAATAAACTTAAAAGACAGGGTAATAACCTTAATGCTCTTGTTAAACATGGCAGAGTATCACCCAGACACAATGAATTCCTTTTCTATATAGTAGAAAGGATTAACATGACTGAGCTACAAGGACCAACCAATGATAGACTGGAAAAAAGAGAACTGGAATGGTAGCTCAGACTATTAGCATTTTATCCCCCAGGCTGAATCCATGTCCATCAACAGTGTACATAGACAGATAAAACTGAACCACAAAATGTTTTTCTAAACATGCCACCTATCATTATATATCACTTTTATTCTTGCTCATTTCTACAAGGGTGCTTCATTTTAATACTGGTGGATTATTTTTGCTTAAAGTGCAATACAATGATTGAGTCTCAAGATATTTTTTAGGATAGTACTGTATGGTGCTACTCATGATTGTACCTTTGGTACTAATAACTTGCTTTGATTTTATTATTTTTCTCTTTATTTTTTTCACTAAAGAACTTAGTGAAAAACTTGTTTCTTAATGAAAGTTACTTACCCAAGCCCTATTGTAATGTAACTGATGATTGCTGCTTTACCCATTTTATTTTTTTATTTTTCATTAGTCACTTCTTCTTAATTGTGATAGGTTATACTTGTTAAAGTTGAATTTAATGGTTGATTTAATAGTTGTTTCTCAATGTGTTTATAATATTACCAAGGAGGCTACACATGGTGGCATCATTGAGACTAATATCTTGCTTTTCTTTTATTTTTATTTTCCACTAAAGAACTTAATGCAATGCTTGTTCTTAATGAAAATTTTCTTCCCAAGCCCCATGTTCTTTTCATTTTTTGATGGTCATTATTTTATCTGTCTTATTATCTGCTAATTCTATATGGCCTCTTTCAGCCACAGGTTACCTAATTCCATGCCTTTCAGTAACCCCTACTTAGCGTTTCATTCCCTGCCTAAATTCCCCTGGCCAGTCAGCAATACAATTTTTATTACACCTTTCATTGGCCCCGTAATTTAAGCAGGCTTTTTCTTCCACCAGTCAATACCCAGCTCTGCCTCCTCCAATCATTTCATGACCAAATTTTCTAGATAATCTACATCACTGTCTTTTGCCTATAGGCTCACTCCTATTCCCCATTGGCCTCAATTTTTTGGCAGGCTTTCTCTCCTATCTTTCACTTTCCTATACATGTACTAGCCTCCATTGGCTCATTAATTCTCTCTCTTTCATGTAATAAGCCCCTATTGGCTCATTTACCAGCTTCACTAGGCCCATTTCCTAGCCACATTTCTTTTCTAGTTACTGATGAATGGAAAATTCATGGCCTTTTCTATTGATGATTCCCCACCTACTCCCATCAATCATGTTTTCTCTTTTTCAATCCCAAGTAGATTCACTCCTGCCTTAGCCTAACAACTCACATATCTGACATCATTGTTTTTTTTTTTTTTTTTTTATTGTCCTTCAACATTTACTGGCACTATGTATGACTAGCAATAAATTTTAAGCAATGTATATCTTTTAAGTTCCCTAATGGCCCACCACATCTTACTCAATTGACATTTTCTAATCCAATCTGCAACACACTGTGCTGTTGTTCCCATAATTCAATCTATCCTTAATTATCTGCATTTGTAATGATGTAATGAAATGGTCTTATCAAAAAGCAATTAATGATATTTTAGGCAAATATTATGAAGTGCTAGCAAAAGCACTCCAACAGCATTCACCTCTGTATGCACCAGGCTATTATTTACTCAAAACTGGCAATGTTGCTATTTAATAATCTGTGCTTTAGCCCTAATGGCCACTATAGCAATAACAATGCATAACTCTTCGATATAATTATGAAATAATATTTACACCAATTTCTACCTACTTCTCTGGGTACAGTCAATTTTACTTCAACCCCTCAAATTAGGTCACTTATCAACCACGTAAATGGTCAAACTCTAGACCATCCTCATGAATAATTTCCAAAGCCATAACCAGGCTAGCTTACTCCAATAACAAGAACCTAATCAATTTTCTAACTAATGAGCTCCCTTTCCATTGTTGCCTCCCCTAACACTTACTTTAATGGAAATCTAAAAACATATGCTTGGAAAATATAACTTTAGATGTTGTAACTTTACTTCATGTTATTTAACAGTGCTCATGTGTGTAATAAAATTTTACCACATCAAACAACTCTGAATAACTTTTATTGGATCTTAAAATATCTTATTGGATTTTTAAAGTTGAATATTTTTTTAAAGGTTCAAGCTAAGCCAGGACACTTAGTTCTGTAAGATTTTATAGTGTTTTAACTCCTGAATCCAAAAGATAGAAATGGGGATATGGCACAGTTATTATCACTTGCACAGGGTGTTGTGTGGGTGGGCAGGAAGTCTAGGCTGACACAAAAGGTCAGTGAGTATGTATGAGTAAGAAAGATAAGCAGACAGACATTTCAATAAACCAACAAATGGCCAGTGAGATAAAATGAGTTTTAAGCTGCACTGCTCAACCATGTAACTGTTATGTGTGTGTCTGTAGGGGTCCTCCAGGTGAAATTGGTGTAGGACTGTTTACATGAATACAGCCAAGCTCTGTGCTATGTCTACATCTTGGTATGTCAGACAGGAATGAGCCATGGATGGTAGAGGTTGCAGTTCATCGCTGTCATACCCCACAACGAAAACTGGCTCTACCAGGAGTTGCACTGGCATGTCTACACCCATGGTCAGATCCACTGCTGCTACCTGAACATAACTGATGTCTGCTGGATGAGCTCCCTTCACAGGGCCACCCAGGAACATGACCCCATCACCTGCCACATCTGGGTGTGGACAGCTCACCCACTGACAGAGCAGTGGAAGTACTGCCACTACAGGAGTGTGACTGGGTACAGCCACACTGGTAACAGCAGATGATGCGGCTGACCTACGCCCACAAGGTTGATATTCTCCTCCCAACAGACATTCCATCACATACACCCCTCGTTCCAATGTGTCATTTATCTGATCCATTGAATCGGTAACATGGTGGAGGCAGTCACACATATCAGCCTGTGTCACATCTACAAACCTGAGCATTTATCTGGAGCACCTATTGGAACATGCCTGTGCCTCCATGATGGTGCTAAACATTTATTAAGGTGCACAGGAAGAGAGTCCTAGATCAGGTGGAGGATTGACAACAGGCCTGCTCTGTCCATCCCTGACAACCTCCTTGTGTGGCACCTCACCCACACTTTGGCTATGGCCAGAGTCAACAGATTCTGAAGCCACAGTAACCACACTTCCCTGATAAATGGCCTTTCCCTCCACCTGTCCAATATCTGAGGACTCACTGGAATGGGCAGGCATAGGCATACTGGCTGTCCATGATGGAACTGCAGGGGATGGCTGTATGTCAGCCTCAGTGTCAGATTCCACCTCTGCATCCCCACAACTGTGATTCTGTTTCATCACCATCATCATAGTCTGCTGATACACTGACATCAGGTGGTAGAGGACCCAAACTTCCACTGTCAGGATCACATCTGATAAAAAACAACAAATACAGGAAAAAATTAATACCTACACTACTATAATCCAATATATGCAAACAAACTAACAGTTTCACCACTATTAC
Organism: Protopterus annectens; assembly: GCF_019279795.1. NCBI lineage: Eukaryota > Metazoa > Chordata > Ceratodontiformes > Protopteridae > Protopterus > Protopterus annectens. The sequence goes on from NC_056733.1 coordinate 1,515,483,291, forward strand.
AGGTGGTGCAGCAATACAGACAACAGTCCTGACATCAACATCATACACCAAAATATTTCTTTAAGTTGCTAATTAGCATTGACATAAAAATGTTTGGCTTACCATCTGCAGATGAGTTTCTCTTCTGCAAGCCAGATAATTCTGGAAGTAGCTAAGCAAAAGGTAATTGCAACATCATCAAAATGAACAGTAACACAAGGGGTAATACGTTAACCCCTTTATATGTCCATTAACTATAGTTTCAACAAGAACTTGGCTGACAACTCCAACCTAAGCTAATCAATCAGAATGTGTCATTAACTGTAGCAATCTTCACTCACCCCCACCCAAAAAAAAACTTCTTGTGACACAGAAGTAACATATTGATTTCAATTGTTTTACTGTACAACAGTATTCAAGAATTGAAATACCAAAGTCTATCTGGAAGCTCCTCCTGGTACATGCTAGCTATCCCTGAAACTGCACTTTTGTGGGAGCTGTCTGGATCCTTGACTGTGGACAAGAACTCTTCATTTGGTGTTAGTGGTGGCACCATAGTAGGCCATCTCTTGGTACCCATCTGATCATGGCCTCTGCAGCTGCTCTCCTTCATGCAGATATGATCATGTCAATGGCCCTATGGCTCACCTGCTCATATGTCCTGCCATGGCCACCCATGGCATTAACATCATCTACAATCTGCCAGAAAATTTGAATTGTGTGTGCCATATCTGCCCATCCCCTTTTGTGCAGGAAGGCACCAAGTTGCCTAAAAGCATTCACTATCACTTGATTTTCAGCATCAGTGAAGGGTGGTCTTCCAAGATTGAAATGCCTGGGTGGCATACTCCTAGGTGTCCTAAAAGACAACGGAAGGATAATACGTATAAGTATCACATACATACAAAATAACTGTTTCCATATAAAGCAGAAGCGGTATCACCTCTGTATTAATCACTGGAGAAACATAAAACAGTCTAGAGATGTGAAATACAAACAACAGGCTGGGTGCAAAGAAGGAAAGTAACAATAGCAACATATCCCTGTTTGAGCCATAAAAGAAATACAGCTTTGCTCCTCCTCCTCTCCAAAACAACAAGTAAATAACACTGTGATGCTCCAGCACTGGTCTAGTAATCAAGGAGCCTCAATCTTCACCACTGGTAACAGTGGGGAACATACACACTGGGAGGATGACAAGAACACACACAGTAAATTGCAATTTCCCTTAAAAGCACACAGAGATCACAGACAGTCTGGGGCTGGTTCATCCCTCTTTCTCCAGATCCCCAATAAGACTCCCCACTGACATAGCTATGGGGTTGAGATCTCAGCTGAGTGGCCAAGCCAAGATCTCCAGTACCCTCTCTGTCCAACCAGTGCTTCATGTCCCTGCCCAAGTAGATGACACATACACTCTTTGTGATTTGATTTATATACAATCACACACGCTCACACACACACACACACACACACACACACACACACACACACACACACACACACACACACACACGCATGCACGCACACACGCATGCACGCACACACACACACACACACACACACACACACAGACACACTCTCCTGGGAAAGGCTGGCACAGGTTTACTAGCTATGCCTCTTTTGCACAGACTATAATGTAGTTCCAATTGCCACCAGCCACTACTTACCAGCTACTTTAAGGCCCTTAATAAACGGTGCCCAATTCTACTGTGTACTGTTGCTATAAATCCAAATGATAGTTTGATCAAGAGCAAGGTTATTTAGGAGTAGTCTGTACAACATCACCAAATAGATATTTAAGTATTCTAGGAGCTTAAATATCTCTAAACAGATCAGCCACAATTGAAAGGTTTAAATATATTTTAATAATACGTAATAAAAGAACAAGACAATACTCAGTAAGTAATCAGTTACATCAGTGTTCAAAATCACAGGAAATATTTAAAACAACATGGCAGGACAGCATCAAATAAAGAAAGAAAACATCTAAGCTATACTTTACTACATTCCTGTCTGAATCTAAAAGTTACTATGGCCTACAAACTTACTTACAGCAAGACAAGTGCAGATGACTGGATGTTTCTAGGTCAAAGACAAAATACAAAATGCACAGTCTCTCTCTGCGAGAGTTTATTTATTTTATTTATTTATTTTACATTTGTTAACCGGGAAATTCTGACTGAACCAGGTCCATTTTCAGCGGAGGCCCGGGGAGAAAAGCTCCGGCATCATGTTATACAAATACCCTACATCCAGCATAATACACAAAACAGCTTACATCATGTATGTTGAGCATAGTAATATAACAAGAAATTAATAAAACAATCCAGGTAAAAAAAGATATAGAACATAGGTAAAAAGACAATGTCAGTTATACATTGGTAAGCGAAGAAAATATATCAAGTAAGATTCTACAGTTAAAAGTACCCTTTTGGATGACCAAGCCTACAGGGGATCGGAGATCCAGCATGTGAGCAGAGAGGAGTTTGGGGAGTTGATAGCAGTGAGGGTAGGGTTATGTGCTACAAGGGCATAACCAGGTACTAAGAAGATGCGATTTGAGGGAGTTTTTGAATATGGATGTGGAGGGGGGCAGTGGACACAGATAGGGGAAGAGAGTTCCAATTTCTGGCAACGGTCTAGGAGTAGAGCACTTTCCCTGCATTATTGTTAGCCTTGGTGATGGAGAGGAGAGATTTTTCACTAGATCTTATGTACCAGTTTGCAGTATAGAAAGTAAGTAGGCTGGATAATGGGGGGGTTTCAGGATATTTGAGAATATTGTAGGCTGTGCCCAGCTGGTAATAGTTACTAAGTAGCTGTGGTAGCTCAAGCCATTTTAGTTCTTTTAGTGCAGTACAGTGATGGGTTCTATAGGCTGAGGTAGTAGCAAACTTTGCTATTTTATTGTAGCATGATTCTAGTTTGTCTTGGTCACATTGTCTGATTTGGGTAAAGATTGGTGCTGCATATAATAGAGCTGAGAGGAGGTGGCTTTGTGCAAGAGTGACTCTTGCTTTTTGTGAGAGAAAAGACTTGTGCCTGTATAGGGAGACTAGCCTTTTGTGTACTAGTTTTATGGTATATGAGATGTGAACATCAAAGTGGAGATTATTGTCTATTTCAATGCCCAGACGTTTGGTGTGGTTAGAAGGGGAGATGGTGGTGCCATCCTTAGATGTTATGGTAAAGGACAGGGAGTGTTGAACTATTAGGGGTAAATAGTAGCAGTTTTGTCTTTTTGGGATTTAGAATTAGTTGGATACCTGATATCCATTTTTCTACTGAGTTAAAGGTATCTTGAGTGAGTGTATGTAGGGTGGTGGGAGATGAGACGGAGCAGATCAGGGTTGAATCATCCGCATATTGTACGAGTGTGGCATGTTGTGTAAAGCTATTAAGGATCTTTGTGAAAATAGAGAACAATAGCGGGCCCAGTATAGAGCCCTGTGGCACTCCTATGGTGGTTGGAAGTTGTGTAGACAGAGTTCCTTTCCAATGGACTCTTTGTTGCCTGTCAGATAGGTAGCTTCTGAACAAGGCTATAGTAGAGGAGGTGAAGGATAATGATGTTAGTGAGTCTAGTAAAATGGAGTGGGAAACCATATCAAATGCTTTTGAGAGGTCTAGGAAAATGTCTGATACATATTTGTTATCAGAAGAAAAATGCAGAAGAGCGTTGCACCACAGTTAAATCACAGAAGCCAAAATAAAACTTCACAATACGCTATTTACGAATGCAGTAAAACATGAAAGGCACAAAAAGAAGAAGAACCCTTTGCAGAAAATGAACGGACAAGCACTTTCAGCTATTAAAGCCTTCTTCAGATCCCATGGGAAAGTGTTTGTCCGTCCGTTTTCTACAAAGGGTTCTTTGCCTTTCATGTTTTACTGCATTCGTAAATAACATATTGTGAAATTTTATTTTGGCTCCTGTGATTTAACTGTGGTGCAACGCTCTTCTGAATTTTTCTTCTGTTGTTTTCTGTTGAGCGTTCTTTAGCAGAGGTCACTTCCTTTTTTAATACATATTTTGTTATCATTCCTGTGAAGGTTTATATGATTAGTGAAGGATAGAAGGGCTGTGATAGTGCTGTGATGTGGATGGAAACCATGTTGTGTGGTAGATAGTAGATTGTGTGTGTTAAGAAATGTCATCACTTGCAAGTGGTTGCATTTCTCAAGAATCTTGGATAGGGGGCAAAGGATGGCAATAGATTTGTAGTTGGGTAATTTGTAGGAGTTACCCACTTTATGGAGAGGAATGATGTGAGATACTTTCCAGAGTTTGGGTATGTAGGATTCTAGTATGGAACAGTTGATTAGATGGAGACAGGATATGCTAGGGAGTCACTAGCCATTTTAGGTATGCAGCATGTATGTTATCAGCTGCCAATGTGGTTGGCTTTAGTTTTAGGAGGAGTTTTTTGATAGTTGAGGTGGGCACTGGTGATAGGCTGAAAGAGCGGGTGATGTGGGATAGGTTGGGTTGTGATTGAGGTAGACTGTTTTTGGTTATTTGACTGGACAGGCTAAGATGGATTTAGTAAAATGGTTATTAAATTGAGAAGGTATGTCTAGGGTATTGTTAGCAGAGCTGGGTGCTGGAGTAGTGGTTTTGCCTGGCTTTAGTAGGGAGTTAATGGCATACCAGAATTTTTGTGGATTATTTGAATATTTCCTTTGGGCACTAAGAAAATAATTTTGTTTGTTTATTTTGGATTCAGCCTTGGCCTTGTTTCTAAGCTGTTGATAGTATTGCCTGGAGCTAGGGGTTTTGTCAGTTTTCCAGATTTTCCATGCTTTATCTCTGGCTTTTAGTAAGGCTCTGGTGTCCCTATTTAGCCAGGGTGCATAGTTGGCTTAGCTCTGATCTTTCTGCTGGGAGCTAGATTGTTAAGGATGTTACAGAAGGTTGTATTGAAGAAGTCTACTGCCTGGTCTAACCCAAGTGTCTGTAGTGGTTCTCAGTTGTACTGGCTTAGGACAGTATTTAGGTATTGTGGGTAAGGTTACGGTCATCTCGTACAAGTTTGTAGACTACTGGTTTGGGGTGATTGGAGTGTTTGTGGAGTAGGAAGGTGGGGAGGTGATCACTTAGGTCATCTGGGAGACAGCCTACCATATAGTTTTGTTTGGGATAGATGGTTAGTCTCCAGTCCAGTATGGATTATTTCTTAGTTTTCTTATCTATTCTAGTTGGTTCTTCAATTAGTTGAGAGAACCCTTATAGATTGATATGTGTAGAGGGGCTGCTGGAGTTACATGCTGCCCAGTTAGTGTTAAGGTCTCCTAGTAGGATTGTTTCCTGAGGTAGATTGTCCTTTGTCCAGTGTAGGATGTATTCTATTGTGAGTGAGTTGCTGCCTGGAGGTATGTAGCAGCATATTATATTGATCTTCTTGGTGGTTTTTATGGATAGGACAGAAAATAGGACTTCAGCATTTGAAAAGTGGGTGGTGTGGTGTGCAGAAGCTGGAGGTTAAGAGTGTTTTTAAAGAGAATGGCTACTCCTCCTCATTTCCTGTTTGTTCTATTATATCTAAGTGTATTATACCCTGGGGGGAGAAAGACTTCATTTTCGATACTGGGTTTAAGCCAGGTCTCTGAAATGGCGAGTACATCAGGGTTGTAGTGGGCTATGAATGTATCTAGGTCTGTTAGCTTGTTGGTAGTACTTCTTATCTTGAAATTTTAGGATCAGCAGGTCAGATGTTTGTCAAGCTGAGAGGGGACCTGGATTTGTGTGAATGTCACCAGAGGTTAACAGAGTTTGTAGGAGTGTCAGTATGTGTTTTTTAATATTAATTGTTTGTGAGCCTAGTCTATGTGTGTTTTTCTTAGTGTGGTGAGATGATGTCATTTTTGTTAGTGAGTAATATGTAGTTGTAAGATTTATGATTGTGTGGCAGATATAGAAGTGTGAGTGGGTTTGAGAGGGTGGGATAGTGTGATAGTAGTTGTGCAGTGGTAGGTCTGTTTGCAAGTAAGTTAGTAAGGTTAGCGGCAGTAGAACTAGTGATAGGGATGTGAGTGTGGGTAAAATGATATCACTTTGAGTGAGTAGTACAACTAGGATTCCTGGTTGTTTATGTGTGAGGGTGGAAGTGTGTTGTCTGGAAATGTGTTGTTGGCAGTGTGGGATGTAATTGGATTGGAGGGTGAGGGGTGGTAGGATGAGTGGGGTTGGACTAGTTGTTAGGGAATAAGGGGTTGGACTACTGGTCAGGTGATTAGAGGTTAGAATAAAGGTAGAAGTAGTGGGGGTGGGTAAGAATTGGGGGCAGGGAGGGGAGGGAAGTGGAGCAAGCCCGAGTGCAGCGAGGGTGAGCGGAGTGGGCTAACACTGACACCAAGTGTTTCTTTAGGCTTTGGTAAGTATGTAGTGTTAGCTTAAATGGCTATATGTTAAACTGAATTTTAAACAGATTTTTAACTGTAATTTAAACTGTATGTTTGCACTAAGTTACAGACTATGTTATGGGCACAGAGTATAATTTTCTGACATTCTTAAAAGGGTATAACATTAAAGGTGGGGTTAGTTACAGATGAAACAGGAGAGGAAATGAAATGCTATTTTATAGATACGGGCACTTCTCAAAAGAAAATAGACTTTTGTTGGGGGGGGGGGCACTAACTGGAGAGCATTATATAGCTGTTTCTTCCTGGTGATGCACTCAGCAGTACAGTGGTTTGATTAAGGAACTATACAGCAGAATGTACTAATACACTCACTAACATTCGTTTAAGTAAATACAGGTAAGGTATTTTACTGTCTAGACACCTGGAAGTTAAGCACCTACATTAGTGTTTAGTCTCTTTAGTTGCAGGACAAGTGTTTGTGGGAGCCCAGTGCTCAAGAGAGAAGTTTGAAATATCCACAGCCTGATATGGGGGGGAAGAGACCTGCTTGACCTGATGGGTGGTTTGGATTACTGAAAGAAAAATAGAAGAAAAATATAGGAGAGCATTAGGTTCATAGGTAGGTACTAGGCTATCTGCCCAAGGGCATTTATAAGCCTAGCCAGAATGTGTTGGCTTTCACCTCCCTTTTAAATTAGTTTCCTGTGCCTTTGTCTAGCAGGGCCATTGAAGTGATCCCAGGGGTAAATTTATGGTTTCCCATCCACTCGTCAAAATTTCTCTTGAAGAGAGTCAGTGAGGGGCTCTGCCTAACATAAATTGGGATTCTATTCCAGAGCAAAGGAAGTCTCTGGGACAGGAATCTGTCCCTCCAGCATGTCCTGTTAATTACTGTGCTTGAGGTTTAACTCACTGGAGCGTGAGGCTCTAAGAGATTTGACAGAGAGTTATGGCAGCACATACTGTGTGACCTGTCAGATTGGACTTGGTTTAGCAATAGTCAATAACAAAAACATCAGGTAATGGTTATTCCTGCTTCAGCACCTGATAACATAAAATCTTTTCTTATGGCAACATACAAAAATAAAATGTAAATAATATATAAAGCAGTTCTCTACTAAATTAAGCAAGATACATTTTCAATAAATTTAAACACTAGTCAATGCAGTTAGAGAGAACAGTTAAATGCAACATGTGAAAGAGCCCTTTTGGTTCTATAACAGTAAACAAGGAAAACAGAACATATCTAGGTGCATATGTGACAGCAGTTCATTAAGCATAATTATCTAAAGGCATCCTGCAATGTTAAAAAATAACAGAAGCAGATAGTATAAGCTGTTGTACTAAAGAATTATGTATTAAACCACAATGTACAGCATACTTTAAATGCAAAAATTTACAGGAGGATGATTACAGACCAGGGGAGACAAACAGCTGTTGTGGATTTGAAAAAAAAAAACAAAATAGCACCCTGGGTTTAAATTACTTCAGGCTATCCAATACAGAACAAGAGCTGGAGGAGGGAGGGGTAAAGACTACAGGGAAGGAAAAGGCTAGCCAATGGATAAATGAACTCTGCAGGCACTGTGAAGTGCAAGAGGAATAGAAACCACTCAGTGAACCTTAAGAAAAGGTATGCTACTTTCCACAGTCACTCTACTTTATACTGTAAAATGAAGGCAAGTGTAGACATTATCTAATTTTACCCTGACATTCTTAAAATGATATAAAATTAAAGCTGGAGGTATTTACAGATGAAACAGGAGAGGAAATTAAATGCTATTTTATAGACTTGAGTATTTCTCAAAAGAAAATAGACTTTTGTTTTGGGGGGGGCACTAACTGGAGAGCATTATACAGCTGTTTCTTCCTGGTGATGTACTCACCAGTACAGTGGTTTGATTAAGGAACTTTACAGCAGAATGTACTAATACTTTCACTAACATTCATTTAAGTTAATGCAGGTAAGTTATTTTACTGTCTAGACACTTGGAAGTTAAGCACCTACATTAGTGTTTAGTCTCTTTAGTTGCAGGACAAGGGTTTGTGAGTGCCCAGTGCTCAAGAGAGAAGTTTGAAATTTCCACTGCTTGATATGGGGGGGGGGGCAGATACCTGCTTGACCTGATGGATGGTTTGGATTAATTAGTGTTTAGTCTCTTTAATTACAGGACAAGTGTTTGTGGGTGCCCAGTGCTCAAGAGAGAAGTTTGAAATTTCCACTGCTTGATATGGGGGGGGGGGGGCAGAGAACTGCTTGACCTGATGAGTGGTTTGGATTGATTAGTGTTTAATCTCTTTAGTTGCTAGCAGTGGCGGCTCTTGATATAGGACTGCAGCCCCCCAAGCTGTGACCACACAATGGTACATTCCTAGATTTCCTACATAACATAATCCGGACTGCTGCCTTCTCAGTCCGGATTCAGGAAGAAGGCAGCAGACTGCTAATTTCCCAGAAGTTTATGCAATTGGACCGCATAGACTGGAAGGGGATTGGACTGCCAGGTCTGCAGTCTTAAATGTTGGAACGAGCAATGAGTAACAGGAACCGGAAATCAGACCATTCGGGTGGGTTAATGCCTTTGCTTGCTGTGTAATTATTATTGCTGCCTTGAAAAACTAAAGCTACGGAGTTAGGGGTTAATGTCTTGGCTTTCTGTGTAATTATTATTGCTGCCTTGAAACTAAAGCTACGGAGTTAGCTGTCTAAGATGCTGCTGCTGTAAATGGAGTTTGATGTGTCTTGAACAATGCTATTATTACTGCCATGAACAGAGTTTAACTGCCTTGCCGTGTGTGTCATTATTGCTGATGGTGCTGCCGTGAATGGAGTTTGCTTGAACAAATCTACAGATAGCTGCTGTGTCATTATTGCTGCTGGGACTGCCGTGAACAGAGTTTTTGTAACTGCCTTTATTGCTGCTGGCCTTGCTTAACTGCTATGGAGTTTTGTTGGCTGCTGGGACTTCCGTGAATGGAGTTATTGTAACTGCTACGGAGTTTTGCTATTACTGCCATGAATGCTGCTGGGTTAACTACTACAGAGTTAGCTGGCTGGGATGATGCTGCTGCTAATGGAGTGTGCTGTATTGGAGAAGTGAACAAAGGTACAGGTACAGGTAGCTGTGAACTGAGTTTCTTTTATTGCCGCTGGCCTGCCTAACAGCTACAGAGTGTGAGGGTGTGTGTGTGTGTGTGTGTGTGTGTGTGTGTGTGTGTGTGTGTGTGTGTGTGTGTGTGTGTAATGCCCCAGTTTCTTTATACTAGTGGCTATAGAGAACCTGTGTGTGGTTAAAGATAAGGCTAGAACCCTGTACCTTGAGTGCAGGTAACAGCCTGAATTCCCTACCCACCACCATTTGTGAACATTCTGCAGATTTTTTGTCTCGTATTTTGTTCTCTTCTATTCCTCATAACATCTGTGGTTTCTGAATGTTTAAATCCTTAGATATTTGATGATGCAGTTGTAGCATTGTTGCCTCATAGCTACAAGTTTTCTGGTTTGATTCTTGGCTGGGGTGCCTTCTGTATAGAGTCTGCATGTCTTCCCTGTGTTTCTGTGGGTTTGCTGTTGTGTCCTCCCATGCTACAAAGACATGTGTCTGCATTATTTCTTCCTGGGCCTCTGCTAATATTGTTTTTTGTTCCATGTCAGACTTTTCTGGTTAACAAATGTTAAATAAAATTTACAGGCGTTTGAATTTCTGACTTCATATTCTTCAGAAAGTACATAGTAACACACAATCTTTTATTCTAGCAATTGTCTAAGCTTATAAGATGAATATTTGAAATTTGTCCCTATTTTTGGAACTGTATTCCCCCATTATTCACTTTGGCCAGGTTTTTTGCGCTAAGGTTGAGAGCTATGGCAAGAGCTGAATTCACTGAATATGTTTGAGGGCTGTATTCCCCCATTACTGGGTTTGTCCAGGTGTTTTGTGCTAAGAGGTTAAAAGCTATGGTGAGAACTGAATTCTCTAAATGATAGACATTTACATTTCAGTCTTCTTCTCTTTCACAAAACAGCCGATATGGCATAGTGGTATGTTACTCTGAGTGTTTTGCACAGGGACCTGGGTTCAAGAATGGGCAGTAAAATGTATGGTGGTAAAACAGCATTTTTTTTACTCTAGCAACTTTCCAAGATTATACAAGCAATGTTTAATGTGTCCCTGGGTTTTGGGCTTTTGCCCCCCCCCCCAATAAATTTGTATTTTTCCAGATTTCTTGTGCTGCAAAGTTGAGAGATACAGTTGAGTATTTAGTAGATTTTACAAGTAATAAGAACAAATGTCCAGCAGGAAAATGATTGCCTGTGGGACCTGGGTATTCAAGCTCCTATGTAGAGGAGGAAAAATGTCCATGAATAAAATACCCTAGGGAAGCCAAGAACAAATGGATGACCAGGTAGGCTGCCTTAATGAAGGTACCGTGGGATGACGGTGAAGAAGCTGGGCTACCGGTAAAGCCTTGAGAAAGGCTGTGCATACCCAAGCGCTTGTGGTTGAAGGCTGAGTAAAGCCTTTAGAAAGGCTTCATATACAGGTCGTAGTTCCAGCTGGTCAGGTTGCCTGGTGAGAGGAACTGCTAGTGTGGCAGCTAGAAATCAAAGATGAAACACACAGAAAAAACAGGCAACACATCATAAATGAGGCTCGGCTAAGGAGCTCTGCTCGCCGTGGTGGCAAAAAATAAACATAGTCAAAGTTCAGATTCTAGAAGGTCGTACTTTATTGAAGTAAAAAGTACCAGAAGTACAATCACCATCGAAGCATAGTTCCTTAATGGAAAGAGTGATCCTGAGGATTTCCTTTTATAAGAGTACCTGGGGGTTTGTCAGTGGGAGCCAATCAAGTGTGGGTGTAAAAACCTTTATTGTGATTGGGCATGACAACTTGACATCACACCTTACAATCTGATAGATTAGATACCCTGAGCCAGCTCATACGTGGTTAGTAGAATCACTCTAAACCTACAACAGTGAAATTCGGAGATTAGATAAAATTAGCTAAAAAAATGTAGTTAACTAAAAATAGTCTTGCTGGAAAAAAATTTACCCTTGCTGGTAAAATACATTGTTAGGCTACACTTTTCAAAATCTTCGTCAGGATGGTGGATGACCAAAAAGAGCATAATAAGCAAAGCCGAGCATACTAAAGAAATAGCAACAACATGTATGTAAAATAAGAAACAGGCTATAAAATCAAAAAATAAGACCAAAAAATAAGAACCAGGCTAGATATCCAAAAAATAAGATACAGAAACTAAAAAGAGAAACAAAATAGTGAAAAATTCTTAGATAATTGATATCAATAGAAACTAATGTATTAAGATATGGAACTGAATGAGGGCTGTTAATTAAATAAAAATCTTAAAAAGGCAGTGATATGTAACCTGAAAAGCTAGAAAGACCTGAAAAAAAAACAGTAATACTGAACCATTGTAGAAAACATGAAAGACACGAAAGAGAAAAAAATATATATATATAAATGAACCATTGACCAAAAACAAATGAGTCCGAATTTGCCAGGGGAAGTATCAGACCATTGTATGGAGGTAGACTGATGAGATCAAAACTGGCTGTCGCACGATAGGTAACATATTGTCGGTAAATCTGTCAGAGGTCCAGGTGCAGAGGTTGTGGTATACGGTGCTGTATCTTTCTGAGATACAAGACTGGGGTCAAAGATTCCGCATAGTTAAGGCCTGGTCTTTTCCTTGCCTGCAAATGTATTTTTCACTTGAGTTCCCTCTTCTCAAGCAGTGAGTTGTGGTCCCCACCTAGTGGGGATTTAGGGATGTGTTCAAGAACATGAAATTTGAACGTATTGTGTCCTAGGTTCCTGAGAGTATGCACTGCCAGCTGGTTTGTCACTTTCAAGTATTTTAAGTCATGCAGGTGTTTTGCTATCCTCGTTTTAAGGGAGTTGACCATCTTGCCCACATAGAAAGCATTGCATTTGGTGCACGCTGCCCTGTAAACCACTCCTGTGACATTGCAGTCGCCTCTGACATTAGGTTTGTAGAGTCTCCTGCCACTGGGGCAGTAAAAGCCTGCGGCACCACTCATGTGTCTACAGTAGTGGCAGGGAGGCTCACTGCAGGCAAAGATACCAGGGTGGTTTATTTTTTGGATATCTAGCCTGGTTCTTATTTTTTGGTCTTATTTTTTGGTTTTCTAGCCTGTTTCTTATTTTACATACATGTTATTTTACATACATGTTGTTATTATTTCTCTACTATGCTCGGCTTTGCTTATTATGCTCTTTTAGGTCATCCACCATCATGATGAAGATTTCAAAAAGTGTAGCCTAACAATGCATTTTACCAGCAAGGGTTGATTTTTTTTCCAGCAAGACTATTTTTAGTTAACTACATTTTTTAGCTAATTTTAGCTAATCTCCGAACTTCAGTATTGTAGGTTTAAAGTGATTCTACTAACCACGTATGAGCTTGCTCAGGGTATCTAACCTATCAGATTGTAAGGTGTGATGTCAAGTTGTAGTGCCCAATCACAATAAAGGCTTTTTTCACCCACACTTGATTGGCTCCCACTGACACACCCCCAGGTACTCTTATAAAAGGAAATCCTCAGGATCACTCTTTCTATTAAGGAACTACGCCTCAATAGTGATTGTACTTCTGGTACTTTTTACTTCAATAAAGTACGACCTTCTAGAATCTGAACTTTGACTACGTTGATTTTTTGCCACCACAGTGAGCAGAGCTCCTTAGCCTAGCCACATTTACGTTGTTTTGCCTATTTTTTCTGTGTGTTTCATCTTTGATTACTAGCTGCCACACTAGCGGTTCCTCTCACCAGGCGACCTGACCAGCCGGAACTATGACCTGTATATCTAAAGGCTTTACTCAGCCTTCAACCACAAGCGCTCGGGTACACACAGCCTTTCTCAAGGCTTTACTGGTAGCCCAGCTTCTTCACCGACATCCCACCGTACCTTTATTAAGGCAGCCTACCTGGTCATCTATTTGTTCTTGGCTTCCCTAGGGTATTTTATTTGTGGGCAAGTAATAAGACCAAAATGAATGAAGACAGGGTACAGAGTAGTGCAGGAAAGCAAAAGCCAAATAAGTAACAAATACTGCACTAAGCCTGCAGGCTAGAAATGTACTGTAAACTGTTTATTTAGTAAAACATCAAAAATACACACAAAGTAAGCACTTTCATGACATCCAGACGCTTCATCCGACAACATTCAAAGACAGTGCTCATCCTAAATAATCCTCTACAAAGTCAGCTGACTTAATTAATCACATCAATTAAAGTGAACAAAGTATTTAAAAATGTGCATATATAGTACATACCATATGATATAAAATACATACTCAAAAGCATTTGCATACATTTCTAAAATCATTTAAGAGCTGTGTAAAAACTATATAAAAATCCTTCTTTATAAAAACAGCATTCTTTATTTATGCCTAAGAGGGTGTGCCTTCAGAAAAGGTTTTAATGAAGAAGTACTGTTAAGACATGGAGATCTTTTAGCATTTAACAGAAGAATCCATTTCTGTTCTGCTGCTTCTGTACGATTCTCCAGGTCCCCCCCCCCCCAACTCTAATATCTACATCTAATACTTGTAAAACAAAAAATCTAAAACTATGTGTAGGATCATTTTGAAGTACATGTACTGCTAATGCATTATTTTCTTTCTTTCTTGTTCTTCACATCCCTGATGTGCTCAAGCACTCTGTCTTTGTCTATTTTTTTACGTACATAGTAGGCATGACATTTCTCAAAGAAAGAAAAATAAACCAAATTGACTGTTTTACAGTCTGCATAGTGCTGCATTCTCTGTGTGAATCTCAAAGAGGGATGTTGGTAAAAGGAACTAGTATATAAATATTTGCATGCTGTACAATTTCTACATGGAAATGTTCCTATCCTAGTAGATTCATACAGGTTTTTGTTTACACTCTTCTTATGGCATAAGTGTTGTTTTATGGATTTATTATTTCTAAAACAGAAGGATGGTGTTGTACCAACTATACTAATTAATTCTGGTACATCTTGTAGAAGCCTCCAGTTATTCTTTATAATGTCACAAAATTCATTGATATCACTAGAATATTGAAAAGTAACTCTAAAATTGTCATCGGTAACCATTCTGTCTTGGGTAGTGTTTGATTCCTCAGCTGTATAGTCAAAGTATGGTTTACACCTATCAACCCTATGTAACCAAGCTTCTTCTACAGTTTTTACTATTTCTTTTTCTGAGTAACCTCTCTCCAAAAATCTAATTTTAATTGTGCTAGGGCTGTATGTGCATCTCTGTCATTACTATGTAGTCTTAAAATTCTATATATCTGCCCTTTAAGTACATTGCGTGGAACATGTCGCGGGTGCGTACTTCTTTTATGCAAAAGGGCATTCTTCTCGGTAGGTTTTACATAAATGCTACTAGATATTTGCATGAGTTCAGATTTCTTTAGTGTAACATCTAAAAACTCTATTTCATGTTTAGAATAATGATAGGTAAATTTTAAGAAGTTAGTTGTTGTGTGTAAATATCTAATGAAATCCTCAAGAGCATTCTAATTTCCTTTCCATAGCAAAAAAATATCATCCACAAAGCGGACATACCACATAATGTACTGACCATATTGATTGGACACTGATAAAATAGATGTAAGTTCCCATTGTACTAGCATCAGGTTGGTGTAGCTATTGGCACACGCAGTGCCCATAGCCATGCCAGCCTTCTGTAAAAAGAATTCCTCTTCAAAAGTACTAACATTATTCTCAAGGACTAACTCTAGCAATTTACATATAAGTGTAACCTTATTATGAGAAAAACAGTTCCTGGATGTAAGGAAATCTCTAATAGTCTCCACACCCCAATCATTAGGAACAGAAGTAAAAAGAGATTCAATATCCAGTGTGACAAAAATATAATCGTCATCTACTCAACGTAGCCGATTATGTAGTTTCTGTAAAAAAGTCTTTGTGTCCTTCAAAATTGTTTCACATTGCTATAGGGGTGTATGTAGGCTATTCTCAATATAAATAGATAATGGTTCCGTACACCAACCTGCACCAGACACTATGGGTCTCATAGGAGGTGCAGATTTGTTCTTGTGAATTTTAGGTAGACCATAAATTCTAAGAATCAATGGTTATGGGGATATTTACCCTGAGTTACTGAGAAGGTGGTAGCAACTGAATTTAAAATTCAGTGCAGAATATATTTAGCTTTTAACAGAGTTCCTTTTACCTATGGAGGAAGAACTAAAAAATTATATATTGTCAACGCAGAGTTTTATTTTTAATAAGATTCTTGCAGAAGTCATCGGTGAGAAGATAGATGTATTGCAAGACAACATTTTGTCTTATGAGAAAAGATTGCAGCAAACAAAAATCAAGAAGCTGCAGAGAGACTTGAAAGATTTTCAAAATCAACATGTATTCTCTTGGCCAAGAGATTTAATTAGAACAACTGCCACTATTACCTCTGATGGGTGTTTACATCAATCAATTGCAGCCGTAACAGGAAGTGATACTGTACCTATCACTTCAACGACACTAGCGTGCACTACACTAACTCCTTCTCCACAATCTGCATCTACTCTGGCATCTATTGCTAGTAACATTGATTCAATGGACCAAGCTACAACTACGAATAAGTTAGATCCTGGAGCCAGCACGAGTGGAATTAATTATTCCACTGACCCTGTAGTGAGACCATGCTGCCTTACAGCAAGCCATAAAATTAGCTCTACTGATTTTTTAATGAACAAAAGTGACCACAGGCTTCTCTCTATCGTCTCCTCTACCAATTCAGAACAGGTTGAGGAGCCGGGGGAGAAAGGGAGCTTTGGAGGATCAACCCAGTATGGAATGAATGCAACAAACAGTGAAGAGGAGACGTTATTGAATACAGGTTTGATCTTTAACATCTCTTCTATTACATTAACAGAGGAACATATTGTTTTGTTGAATAAGGGACTTTCTTATATTCCAGCCAAATGTGCTGATCACGCAGAGATGTTAAAAGATCTTAGGTTACTTGGTAGGAATCTTACTTTAAAAACACTTTATAATGGAAACAATGTGAATGAAAAAATGTGTTTTAAGAAACCAAGTACATACATACCAAATATACATCCAGTGGTACAGACTTTTATAAATGTATGCGAGCATGATTATAGATATATTTTTAAAGAAGGTACTAAAGCAAGTTTTTCTAATATGTCTAACCATGATTACTTGGCCTTAAATGAGCTTAAAAGTATGCATTCAAAAGAAATAAGGCCAGCTGACAAAGGTGGAGGCATTGTGATTTTAGACAAAGACTTATACCTGCGACAAATTAGATTGCTTGTAAATGATGTATATACCTACCAACACATCTCAAAGGCAGTATTGAATAGCATTGTGGAGAAAGTATCTTTTTTCATTTTTGATTTGTTAATGACTAATTTTATTGATGAAGAACTTTTTAGATATTTTAATGTTGCATATCCGTTGATTCTTAGAATTTATGGTCTACCTAAAATTCACAAGAACAAATCTGCACCACCTATGGGACCCATAGTGTCTGGTGCAGGTTGGTATACAGGACCATTATCTGTTTATATTGAGAATAGCCTACATACACTCCTAGATCAATGTGAAACAATTTTAAAGGGCATGAAAACTTTTTTACAGAAACTACATAATTGGACGAGGAGGAGATGACTATTATATTTTCATCACACTTGATATTGAATCTCTTTTTACTTCTATTCCTAATGATTGGGGTGTGGGGACTATTAGATATTCCCTTACATCCAGGAACTGTTTTCCTCATAATAAAGTTACACTTATATGTACATTGCTAGAGTTAGTCCATGAGAATAATGTTTGTACTTTTGAAGAGGAATTATTTTTACAGAAGGCTAGTGTGGCTATGGGCACTGTGTGTGCCAATAGCTACGCCAACCTGGTGCTGTACAATGGGAACTTACATCTATTTTATCAGAGTCCAGTCAATATGGTCAGTACATTATGTGGTACATCCGCTTTGTGGACGATATTATTTTGTTATGGAAAGGAAATGAGAATGCTCCTGAGGATTTCATTAGATATTTACACACAACAACTAACTTCTTAAAAACTGCCTATCATTATTCTAAACATGAAATAGAGTTTTTAGATGTTACACTAAAGAAATATGAACTTACGCAAATATCTAGTAGCATTTATGTAAAACCTACCAAAAGGAATGCCCTTTTGCATAAAAGAAGTATGCACCTGCGACATATTCCACGCACTGTACTTAAAGGGCAGATATATAGAATTTTAAGACTACATAGTAATGACAGAGATGCACATACAGCCCTATCACAATTAAAATTAGATTTTTTAGAGAGAGGTTACTCAGAAAAAGAAATAGTAAAAGCTATAGAAGAAGCTTGGTGACATAGGGCTGATAGATGTAAACCATACTTTGACTATATAGCTGAAGAATCAAACACTAGCCAAGATAGAATAGTTAGCAATGACAATTTTAGAGTTACTTTTCAATATTCTAGTGATATCAATGAATTTTGTGACATTATAAAGAATAAATGGAGGCTTCTACAAGATGCACCAGAATCAATTAGTATAGTTGGTACAACACCATCCTTCTGTTTTATAAATAAATCCATAAAACAACACTTATGCCATAAGAAGAGTGTAAACAAAAACCTGTATGAATCTACTAGGATAGGAACATTTCCGTGTAGAAATTGTACAGCAATGCAAATATTTATATACTAGTTCCTTTTACCAACATCCCTCTTTGAGATTCACACAGAGAATGCAGTACTATGCAGACTGTAAAACAGTCAATTTGGTTTATTTTTCTTTCTGTGAGAAATGTCATGCCTACTATGTAGGTAAAACAAATAATCAACTTAATGACAGAGTGCTTGAGCACATCAGGGATTTAAAGAACAAGAAAGAAAATAATGCATTAGCAGTACATGTACTACAAAATGATCCTACACATAGTTTTAGATTTTTTGTTTTACAAGTATTAGATGTAGATATTAGAGGGGGGGACCTGGAGAATTGTACAGAAGCAGCAGAACAGAAATGAATTATTCTGCTAAATGCTGAAAGATCTCCATGTCTTAACAGTACTTCTTCATTAAAACCTTTTCTGAAGGCACGCTCATTTAAACATAAATAAAGAATGCTGCTTTTATAAAGAAGGAGTTTTTATATAGTTTTTACACATTTCTTAAATGTTTTTAAAAATGTATGCAAATGCTTTTGTGTTTGTATTTTATGTCATATGTTTTGTGCTATATATGCACACATTTTTAAATACTTTGTTCACTTTAATTGATGTGATTAAGTCAGCTGACTTTGTAGAGGATTATTTAGGATGAGCACTGTCTTTGAATGTTGTCGGATGAAGTGACTGGATGTCGTGAAAGTGCTTACTTTGTGTGTATTTTTGTTGCTTCATTGAATAAACAGTTTACAGTATGTTTCTAGCCTGCAGGCTTAGTTCAGTATTTTTAACTTATTTAGATTTTACAAGTAGCTGAGAGCTGCAGGGGAAGCGAAGTTTAGTGCTGCTTATGCCGAGTCTGCTTGCGTTGTTAATAGCACAACAGGTACTGTACTTGCTTTTGATGCAGAAGACTGTGGGTTCTACTCCCACAGGGGGTGGATGCTGCCGTACTATGAATGTCCTCTTTGGGGAAGATACCTCATAACTATGAACTTGTTATCAGTTTGCCATCCACCTCCTTTTGCAATATTACTTGTTTATCATTTATTTTTTTTTTTTTATGTAATATAGGCAATTTATTCCTCAGGGGCAACAGGCACTTTATAGATGAAACAATGAAATATAAAGTTGTTTGCTAGCAGCAACTTCTTCATTAGTTACAGAGCTCTTTAATGTAGAATTATTTAGATTACTTACTTCTGCAGAGATTGTGCATATTTACTGATACTGGTGGATTTTTTATGATGGAAATGTTCTCAGTTGGGCAGTTTTGTCATTATTGGTGCATGCATTTTTCATTGTTTACTCTAAAAATGTTCAAAACAAATTTAAAATGCTCTCTAACAACTGTACTGTATTATACAAGGAATATAATTTAATACAATTGGGAAGGTGTATCACACAACATGTGTGTTTTGTGTGCAAGGGGCCTATCATTTGAAAACAGCACAAAGTTAATCTTTATACTACCAAAATGTATTTTCTTTGAATGTGAATTTTAATGCTGTTCCAATGAATGTGAGCTTCAAGGGCAGAGTTTTAATGCTAAGTCTATTTTCATTGTGAGACTGCATTGCTTTGTTAAGCAGACATCTCCGTGTTTGTGCTGTAAAATGCAAAATAAAACTTTCAAATGAAATCCAAATCATTGTAGAAGTAAAGCAGTATGCACATTGCAGTGTTTATGGTAAATGGGGTGATATAGCCAAGTAATGGGAAACTGGAGTGGCTGCAGGGGGTGGCTCCATTTAACCATGATTTCGTGAGGGGGAAGGATGGCAGTCTCGGACAGCCCTACCTCGGCTGAACTATACCTCTCAACTGTCCAGATTTTTACAGAGTGAATAGCTTTTTGCTTCTTATTTTTAGTTTGTCTGGCAAATCATTTAGGAATTAAGTCACTAAATAATGACAGACATTGAGTTTCTGACTTCTTAATCTTCAGAAAAATGCATGCTAGAGCAAGACCTGTTGTTCTATCAACTAAGTTTATACAAGAGCAATTTTTAGTTCTGTTTGTATTCTCCCCCAATATATTTGGCATTGTCCAGATTTCCTGTGTTAACAGGTTGAGAGGTATGTGCAAATTGCTTTATAGAATTGGGCATATCCAAACCTCTCAACTGTCCCCGATTTTGGCTCACAATGTTGCTCTCCCTCTAATAATCCTTCCAAATAATGGCAATTTTGGAAGAAAACGTGGAGGGTTTACAATTAATAAATAACTGTAATAATCAGAGTTATAGATTACTTTTATTTCAGAAATGCATGTAGATTCATTTATTTTGTCAGCTGCGCAAGATAACAGTACTTATATTAAAAAGTGTCCCTTTGACAGGTTCCCAGCTGTATTGTATGGCTATTTTATATTTTTGCATCACGTTTGGTCCATTTTTCATAAAATTGTTGTTTTCTGGCAAATTAGTGGCAAATCATTAAAGACTGAAGTAAGAAAATAATGGCAGACATTTGAATTTTAGATTTCATACCCTTCAGAAAATTCATAGTAATGCAAGACCTACTATTCTATTAGAAAGTTTATAAGAGCAATCTTTAAATATTGTCCTTATTTTTGGGCCGTTGTCCCACTTCTGTGTATGCCTTTGTCCAGATTTCTTGCTATGAGGTTGAGAGGTATGACAAATGTGTCAGGGCCATCTCAGTCAGCCAGAGACATTTCATGTTGTAACATACTTGTTGCTTCCCACTCCCCCATGTAGTGACTCTGGATGTGTCCAAGCAAGGCAAGGAGCAGTTATGCAGTTTAACTGTGCAGAGTATCCCCCCCATCCACGGTAGACAGAAGTACTACAGTGGCTTTTCATCTTTCCTTGCTTAATTTTGCAGAATGTTCTGGCTTTCTGTCCTATTTTTATACTGCTGATTATGCTTCTTATTATTCAGAAAGTGCCTGTTGCTCTGTGTTTAACCAGAAATGCTTTCATGACCATCAGGTAAGCTTGTCTAAAATTGTAAGATGCAAGTAAGCTTTAATAAGCATACTGTTAAAGAATTGCCAACATTGAAAGCCTTTTTGTTGTTGCCATGCAGAGAATATTTACATAACTAGATAACGTATAAGCCTCAGGTATTGAAATGCATATGGCAGTATTTGTAATAAAGGATAGAATTACAGTACTTTAAGAAGCTCATTACCTTTGTTGGAGACTTGCAGTCATCTTTGCAGGCTTTACCCATAAACTAAACAGAATGCCAATATATCATGTGTGGTCCATATCCTGTGCAGTAATCTTTTAAGCAATGTATCTTGAGCTTTATTCTTGTTGGCTGTTCATTTTTTACTTTGATCATGTTTTCCCAATGAAACAAGTAGATCGTTGTTGTCAGGCAGCAGGTCTTTTTTGGATGAGAAGCATTTTTACAAGTGGGGTGTATCACAGAGATTGCTACTTTCAACATGTTACTTGGTACTTTTTATAATGCTGAATTTAAATTATAATTACAACTGCAATGCAAGGAGAAGTGGTTTGAGTTGAGTGCTGCTTGTTTTTCTTGTACTTGATTTTGACTGGCATTCCAGTAATGTATTTAAAAAGTAATTTATTTTCACATGCCTCACAGCCTCTTTGTTTCCATCTAGATATTAAGTAGCTGTCATGCAGCCAATGCATTGAAATATTTTTTTCTTCTACACTTCACATTGTCATGATTGGATGCTCATAATGACAGTTTGGCACCCGGGGCAGCATATTTAATTAAAGTTCCATTTTTTTGCAGTTTTGAGCATAGCTCGTCCCCTTTCTAGTTGGCCACACCCCTTCCCATTGGCGCCAATCATTCAGCTGTCTCCTGCAGCCCCTTTTGATCTGAAGTCACCAGCCACCACACGTTGTAGGACAAGTTTTTGTGGGTGCCCAGTGCTCAAGAGAGAAGTTTGAAATTTCCACTGCTTGATATGGAGGGGCAGAGATCTGCTTGACCTGATGGGTGGTTTGGATTAAGGAGGATGATTACACACCAGTTCTTAAATTAATATCAAATATTAATGCTGAATTAGTTTGGATGACATCACTTTTTGTCACTTGACTTCAGTTCCCAAACTAAACCCCCTTTGTCAGAAACTAACATAATTTTAGCATCTCCCTGTGAAAAATACATGCAGTTTATATACAAAGTTTACAAACCCCTGTTAAAATGCCAGGTTTTTGAGATATTAAAAAGTGAGACCACAATAAATCATTTCAAAACTTTTCCCACCTTTAGTGGGTAGGAGTCTATCAGCGTGGCACATCTTGGCTTGACAATATTTGCCCACTCTTCCTTGCAAACGTGCTCCAAATCTGTCAGATTGTGAGGGCATCTCTTGTGCACAGCCAAACTTACCTTTTGGAATTGTGGCCAAAAGGTTCAACTTTGGTATCGTCAGACCATAACACATTTTCCCACATGCTTTTGGGAGACTTTCTGTTTTGATATGCAAATTTTAGCTAGGCCTGAATGTTTTTCTGTGTAAGAAAAGGCTTCCATCTTCCAACCCTTCCCCATAACCCAAACATATGGAGAATATGAGGGATTGTTGTCACATGTAGTACACAACCAGTACTTGCCAGAAATTCCTGCTGCTCCTTCAGTGTTGCTGTACATCTCTTGGCAGCCTCCCTGACAAGCTTTCGTCTTGTCTTTTCATCAATTTTGGAGGCACATCCAGTTCTTTGCAACATCACTGTTGTCCCATATTTTTCCACATTTCTGTCTTCACTGTAAGCCATAGTATATCCAATGTTGTGGAAATTTTTTGTACCCTTCTCCTGACTGATACCTTTCACCAATGAGATCCCTTTGCTTTGTAAGCTCTCTGCGAACCATGGCTTTTGCTGTAGCAGGCAACTGAGTAAATGTAAGGAAAATCCTACTAGGACAGCTGAACTTTATTTGGGGTTAATCAGAGTCTCTTTAATTGATGGCAGGTATGTACCCAAGAAGACTGAATGCTGTAATTAAATCAAAAGGTGCTTCAGCAAAGTATTAGTTTAAGGGGGTGCACACTTATGCAATCAGCTTATTGTACATTTTTTTATTTTTTTTATATTTTTCCCCTAACAGATTTTTTTTTGTTTTTCAATTGAATTGTACAGATTATAGGTCACATTAAAGATGGTAAAAGTTTTGAAATGATTTGTTGTGGTCTTATTTTTTATATCACAAAAACCTAACATTTTAACAGGGGTATGTAAACTTTTTATATCCACTGTATCTTTCAGTTGTTTGCAGATCCTGAAGGTCATAAAACAATAAAACACTTCTACATCTTAAACCTAGGAATTACCTCTCTTACAAGACAATACAAAAAACGTCTAGGTCTATACATTGTGTCTGCTACTACACTGAAACTGAGAGATAACATCTCTTTTATTATGTGGTTATGAAACAATTTAATTTCAACTATTTTCTTTCAATTTTTTAAGTTAATCTCCTGTGTTCCAGTTTCCATTAAACATAAACATCTAAACAGTCACAGTTGTGCAGGTACATTTCTGTCCTATTCCAGTAGGGCATGCTGTGGTTACATTTTAGCTCTGTACTTTACATACACTTCTGTATAAATCATATCAATATTCACAAAAGACATAGAATTATTTACAAAATTCCAGATAGCTGGGCTGGAAGTGTGACAGACACATTTTGCTAACAAACCATCTTTGATATGCTAAAAGTGCTATCAAATGAACTGTTCCTGAAACATTTGTTCATATTTATTACAGAACATGCCATTTTAAGGTATTGGCAATCATGTATACCTGTGAAATAACTTGACAAACATGCCCATGGCATCAGTACACTTTTACTAATGCATACAGATAAAAGAGAAAAGCTTTTCCTTCAGATTTTTCTAAATTACATTCTAGCATATGTAGTATATAGTTGATAAAATGCAAGCTTACCTTTTGAAGTGCAGTAATTGTCTCTGCAAATACATCCCAAATAATGTATGTCCAGTGTTCTCTACATAAACAAGTCTCCTCACCTTCAGTTTGTATAGTTACACAGTTGCTTTTTTATATGGTGTAGATTTAGGGCTGTTAGCATGGTGAAGATACAAATTATGTGTGAACTGATTAGAATCGCTGAATCCCAAATACTTGTCTCCATGTAGAAGATGTAAACATAGTGCAGGCACTCCCTCAATCTTTGTTTTTAATGGATTGCAACTGTGAATAATTATTGGTCGGGAGAACAAAAACACAACAGCCCTGCAGGTTGCCTTATATCCAATGGATGTGTCAGGTTAGACATACAAAGTGTTACATGTAAGGTTGGAAATGTAAGTAAATAGCACATGACTCACAAGTTGTGTTCAATAACATCCAACCTGCTCCTCATGTGTTGGCAACTGCATATGATATTATTTCCAGTTAATATTTTCACAAATTTTAAGGCCAATGATATAGGATGGCTTACAGACTGCATGTCTCAGATTACGGGACAGATAACTGAATAATGACCAACAAACACATTGAGGTAAGCCAGAGCTGTATATTTACAAGCAAAAATCACAACAGGTTGTGTGATTACTAAGCACACTACATACAAAAATAATAAATGTACAAATAACAGTTATCTGGTTTCATCTAACTGTAGATGATGTTGCAGCTGGTTGTGTGCAGAATGATTTCAGTTCCTTGCTGCAAAGCTGTTTGTGTGGCAAAGACTGATAATGCACCCATCCTGTGTTATGAAGTTTCATAAGAGTGAGCGTTCAGATCCAGATATATGCAGACATATCTCATGTAAACCATCATTTTCTAGTGTGTATGTCGTAGATTGATTTTCTTCATTTCAACTGCTTGTCCCTTCTTTTGTCTTTTTTCCCTTTTCTGTCTTTTTTTTAAATTTTTTGTTTGGGGGGGGCAGAGTTTGTGCGATGCAGTGCTTAGCTTAATTAAGGAAATGGAGGAAATGAATGGCAGGTTTGGCTGTGCTTTTCTCATTTGTGCAAAACTTGGCAGTGCACTAACTGGACCACTCAGAAGGCAGACAAAACACCTGCAGACAGGAACCAGACAACCACAAATAGAAACCATCTACATTTATTTAATTCACTTGGGCACTGCTCAAACCTGCTAAGCAATGTTGCACATCATGTTACAGAATGATTAGTAAATTAGGAAAAGTCATGTAACTAGTCCTGTAGCAGTATGTGTAAGTGTAGTGCTGGAGTACATATGGTCCTGGGTTCTAGTACAGGGTGAGACCCTTTTTTTATCGATGTGACATTGCAATTCATAGCAGTGAACTGAAACATAGACAAGTGATATTTCAACTTTCTTATGGCAACAGGTGTAAATGTAGGACTGCCATACATATGGTTCTGGATTCTCATACAGGATATTCTATATACTTTCACTGTTGATCTACTTGCCATTATATTCACTCTCATTTATAACAGTTTAGGTTGAGGAGCTGATATTAATTGTATGTGTCAGGGATGAGACACCAGGATAGTGTTATCAGATGTATGACTGATGGTATACTGTGTACTATATTACTGTAAGTGTAATTCTGCTATCTAGACATGCATGGGCTTCACATTTGACTAAGAAACACACACAACTGCCTCTATATCCAATAACATTGTCAGGTCACACACATACATGTGTAACAGCTTATACATTTACCTGTATTTATGTATGATTCCTGACTATGTCTGAGCAGCACTTCTTCTGTGGCAAAAGATAAAACATTAGTGCTGTAGAAGAACATGTTTTGTCCCTTATGTCTATATTTGAATCCCACAGTGCAAAATCTATTTCCTCAGTGTATAAGGGTAAAAACAAATGTGTCAGGTCATTACATTTAGACTCCCAGTGCATGTTTACAAAACTAGCTTACCTAAGAGTTACCTTCCAATTCCCAATGTATATTTCCAGGCTACATCAATAGACACCCCTCAAACTAAGGCCAAGTGTCAGATTAACCTTCCAATTGCATTTATTAAAATACTTACTGCTTGGCACTGCTGCTCACTGCTTACCATTGTGCAAACACATTGTGTGGGTGTGTGCACTCCAGTAAATGCAGGAAAGCATCAGTTTGTATTACAATATGTCTCCTGGTAGCCATGGCTGGCATTAGTGGGGAAGGTAAATAAAACACTAGGTAGAAAAATCCACTTTATATAACAGAGCAAAGCTTTCGGGTAGAACCCTTTGTCAGTACTAATACATAGACATCACATTATCACAGTTTAAATACAGGTCAACAGTCACATGACTAGCAGCCCAAAATAGTCATGTGACAGCATTAAACAATTAATACAGAATATAAAAATATAAAACTATATATCATAACACAATAATAAAAATGCAATAATGTTCTAAACTATAAGATATTAGCACCTTCCAAACAACATTAAAACCATATTTCATAGTTTAGTATGCTGTGTTTTAACCAATATGGGATTAAGACTAACCAAACTATTTATACCTGGAAAAGAATCAGAAGCAAGTCTCAAAATCCATTCATATTCCTTAATTTCCAGGTAATAATTCATGTCACCGCCTCTAGGTGTAGGATAGATGGCATCAATATCCCTAAACATAAACCTATGCTCACTACCACAACTAGATATGTGTTTATATAGAGCATTCTTGTCATAACATCTCCTAATTTCTGATTTATGTTCAGTAATACGCTCTTTCAATTTACGAGTGGTCTTCCCTACGTAGAATGAAGAACACGAAACACAGGTAGCCAAATATACCACAAAAGATGAGACATAGGTCACAAATACCCTGAACCTATATGTTTTACCACTGGTGGGATGTACAAATGTGCTGCTATCACTGCTCATGATATCCACACAACAAGCACAATTGAAGCACTTATAAGTGCCTAGGTTTTTTGAGATAGGCATGGGTGTAGATCTAATAAAATCTTTATAACACGACATACTTTTTATAGTTCTCATATTTCTATATGCAAAAGATGGTCTATCACCTACTATACATTTTACTTCATCTGAAGCCTTAAGGATAGTCCAATTTTTCTGAATAATCTGTTTAATATAACTAGTCATTATATTAAAGGAAGTAATGTATCTAATGACTGTCTTTGAGCTTAAATTCTTAGTTTTATTTTTAACTTCATTTACATTTGTAACTTCGTCATTATTAATAATTAAGTTATCTGCACCCTCTGTTTTATATATATATATATATATATATATATATATATATATATATACGTAAATGTGTGTGTGTGTGTGTGTAATGTCATGCACACCACCAGTTAACTAGCCTGTTTTGCTTATAATGTTGCATACAGATATAGCAGTGTCCCTCCTAACACCTCCAGCAGATGTTACAGTGTGCGTGGTTACCCTCATAGAGTGTGGATGTATTATAATAGTTGTTCAAGTGTGTTTGTGCAGTGTGTTTGTGCAGAGTCATGTCTTATCACTCTAAATCACATATGTTAAGCCACATGTATGGGATTAGTGGTGGTATCATTCTGATATCTTCCAAGATTTTGGTTGGTTCTTTTAATATTTTCCATCAGCCTTTACCTGTGCCCTATTTGGTGGAGACCTCTGCTGAGTTTACACTCACATTCAGGCAAATCATTGTGCATAGCTTCACAATGTGCACCCTACCCCAAATTGTATGTCAGATCCATGATAGATGTCCTGTGCATTATTTCTGTAAGGATGCTTAACTGACACAGGGATCCTTTCCATTGTTATGCCCCTTGTGTGACAGTCACAAAAACACATTTTCACTGTGCAGTTCCTACTGTACCATATAGATATGTGATTGATGTTGCTGCTACAACCATCTTCCATTGACTTGCCCTCATCTGCTGTACATTAGATTGTTTCACCTGTCCTCTTTTGCTGTGTTCATTCCTAGAATCCATCTGTGTAACCCTATTCAATACACACACTGCCCCTGAATGTTCTTTTCACATGGCAGTCCATGTACTGTTATAGATCATTTACACAGATTCAGTACAGCATCAGTATAATGCAGTGATGCAGCGTTAGCATTGTCACCTCACAGTAAGAAGTTCTTTGGTTTGATTCTCAGCTGGAGTGCCTTCTGTGTGGAGCCTGCATGTCCCCCTGCATTCATGTGGGTTTTCTCCAAGTACTCCGGTTTCCTCCTATGTTACAAAGACATGCGTCTGGAGCATTTTTCCCCAGGCCTAGGCTGAAAACTGGCTTTGGTCCAAGTTGGACTTTCCATGTAAAGAAATGTTAAATAAAAAGATAATGTTAAATAAATAAATAAATAAACACAGACTGTCAGGAATGGGATATCATAATACTCTGCAATGTAGATACACTGTCCTGTACTGTGTTTGGACCATATACTTCGCATTCATACCTCTCAACTCTCCAGATATTCACAGGCTGTCCAGATGTGTTCCTTATCAAATTTGTAGTTTTCTGCCATATCACTGGGATGATCTCAGGAATGATGTGACTCAGTATTATATACATTTGAGGTCATATCTCTCAACTCTCCAGATTTTGGCAGAATGTTCAGATTTTTGTCTCATATTTCTGATCTTTTCTTGATAAAATTTTAGTTTTCGGGTAAATCATTGGCATGTCATTGTGGAATGAAGTCAGAAAATAATAACAGACATTTGAGTTTCAATCTTTATCCTCTTCAAAAAAATCATGCTAATGTAAAACCTATTACTCTATAACCTTTCTAAATTTGTAAGATAAATATTAACAATCTGTTCCTATTTTTGGGCCTTTGTGCCCCCATTATTTATGACTTTGTCCAGATTTCTTGCTCTAAGAGATTGAGAGGTATATTTGAGTTTCATTCTTCAAATCTAATAGAAGATGTATTTCTACCACAGTTTTATAAGGCATCTATGTTAAAAATGTCCTTATTTCTGGGTCATTGTCTCTCCATTATTTTGGCCTTTATACAAATATGTTGAATTAAGAGATTGAGAGCCATCTGTGAAGGCCTGGTGATCAGTGCTCTGGTTTAAACAGGATTGCTATCCACATTCGCTTACACTGTTTCCTGGCTGGCAGCACTGTTGCCAGCTATAAAACCTTGTTTAGATGTCGCATGCGGCATAAAAATGCATTGCATGGTGATGTTCACTGCTGCTCATTGCACACCACCTCGCACTCATGTAAACTCCATGTAGGCTTCGTGCACAGCCTACATGGAATTTATTGAGTTCCAGGGTGTATTTATTTTTTTGTATTATATTTAATGTCTGTAAAACTATTATTCTTAGGATGTTTTGTAATGTTTTGGAACCTTTTTCTCTGGGTCTTCACTGAAAATGGGCTCTCACTCAGTCGGACTTTCCTGGTAATCAAATGTTAATTAAAAAAATAAATAAATAATATAATATAAATAACAGGCCTTAAATTTAAGTCTATCATAGTCATGAGAACTATGCAGAGATATATGCTCATATATTTGGGATGAGACCATGACCATATTAAAAGAACATCCAAGCGTTCATCCTTCAGTGTCTTAATCTATGCATTAGCTGCATATAACTCAGTTTTAGTCTTGCTGAGACACAATCCCAGTACAGCAGAAACTATTTTCAGTATAGCAACCCCCACAGAGAGAGCCTTCCTAATTTTCTGCATGAAAATAAAACAATCGCATGCACAGAGTACAGCTCTTACTTCAATCCCAAATATAGACCCCCCCTCCTAAAAGACCCACATATATATATATATATATATATATATATATATATAAAACCCATTTTACTGGTTCAAAGGCCTTCTCAATAGTTTCATAGGTAAATGCTAGGTTAACTGCCTTTGTAGTCCAGTTTAAGGTTAGCCAATTTCCTTTTGGTATTTGAATTAACATATCCAGTCTGGTGTTGATAATTATATATTACCTCTAGAGAAGGATCATCCCACAGAAAATTTGAAAGGACCCATGCAGGGAATAACATATTTAGGAGCTCTCTATATCCATTAATAATACAGGGGCTGGCCTTGGGGTAAATTTTCTATTGGCAATCCATAGATTCAAGTTATGCCTGAAAATAGACATGGATAAGATTTGTTTTACATGAATGCTTAGTTGGTTCTTGAGTAGTGGTATCCACAGCTGGATGCACCTGTCCGTCCAAATTCTTTTGATTTTGTAGAAGAGGATTAGACTTCAGATGCCATCTGCTTTGCTGGTGTGTTGTACGTCTATTAGTATTAGATTGGTGGATGTAATGTATTTCAAACACAGGTCACCTCTTATCACTCTGTAGAAAACAGACTATAGTGACAGCACTTTGAGGTGGTCCATGCAGGACATATTGCTTAGGCATTGTATTCTTTTATCAAGGTATCTCTGAGGGCATTCCACTTGCTGCATGTGTCTAGACAGATGCATGCCAAAGGAGAATTATACTTAATTATTGGTGTAGCAAGGGCTAATTAAAGAGGGACAATGACATCTCTAGCTCCAGCAGCAATCTCTCTGTTTGTAAGCTGAAAAATATAGAAAGACTTTCTTACAACAGTAAATACATGATGGTATAAAAAAAAAACACCAGGCACCTGCAATGTTGAAACTCATCCAGCTGGTCATATAACACTAATAAAGAAACAATTAACTCCCAGCTCACTGAAGAATGTTAGACTTCAGTAAAGCAGATAAAAAGCATAAAGATCCAGGATGAATGAGGGCTTTCATCCTCCCTTGTAGACAAACAGAATACCTTCCATCTGTTCACATGGTTCTGACAAGTTGGATGTTGGTGAGTCTCAGATTCCTGTACTATCTACCCTTGTTGGAAACTTGACTTTTTTTGTGCAACAATTGTCATAGAATGTGACACAAGCCTCTGGATTAAGTCTGGCAAGTGGGACCAACATTTCAGAAAATTTGGACAAAAACAAAGCGTTTGGTTGTAAAGCTAATTTTTCCAGGCAAGTTCCCTGGATTCAATTACAACACTAGAGATTCTAGGCTTTATCCTACTGATTGGTGTGAATTTGCCACCATCAACTGATGGTTGGATGATTTTGATTTTACAGATGGCAACATGGAAAGACTGTCACTGGGTCATGATTTACCAACCCTTGAACAACAGATGTTGAGTTTTGAAAAAAAACATTTTCAAATGTAAGATACTAGAGATGGACAATTATTTCCTAAGAGAGAGTATAAAGCATCAAAATCATCCCAAAAGGTTTGCATCTGCGGACATTTCCTAATGGGGTTGAGGAGAACACCCCATTTCACTTGGAACATCTTGAATTATTTGTCAAAATAGGATTAAAATTCACTAAACCAGTGATCAAGGAAAAGGAACAACAAATGAACGCATTGAGATCAGTTATTTCAATTTCAACCACTAACAACAATGAGGATTTACTATATTTTCAGCACCAGGAACAATTCAACAATATTTTCCAGAAGATGTATCTTATGTTGGTGTCTTCAGAATAAGACTGTGTATCCCAAAGTCATGAACACATAGCAAAGAACCATTCAACAACCTGATGTACAAATTAACAACAATGAGATTGACAACTACCCCAATCACCCCAGCCAGTCTTTCCCCATTGGAACAACAGATATTGAAGCACTCCAAGAGACTGGCTAACAAATGATGTGGGAATGTGTAGAAATTTGGTCATTTCAACTATGGACACCAGAATCAGAACCAGTGACAATACAACCAGTGGTGAGGATTTTTACTGGTATTTTTCCCGAGTTGTTCCCAGGTGTGAATTCTGTTCCGGGCAAGTGAGGTACTGTGTCTGTTTCTTCCTTTCTTAGTTTTAATATTTTCAGTTTCACATATTTACCTATTGGCCCTGTTCATCATAGTCTGCTTGTCAAGGGTTTTAATTTTATTCCATCTAGGAGAGCCACAGTAACTGACACCTTCGTTAGTTTAAAAGTTTTCATTAGGAAATTGAACTTGCAACTTTTGGTAGGGGATGATACATAACATTGAATTGTTATTAGAGAAAAAGTACATTTAATCCTCCCCTCCATACAGTTAGTCAAGCCTTTGAGAGAATATGTGAGAAAAAGAAATCAGGATTTTTACTGAAGGGAAGGGGAAATCACCCTTTCCATAACCACTCTTTTGATGAGAAAGCTATTTTAGACGAGATTGCTTCTTACAAAAACATTAGATATATGAAACTGGACAAAAGCAGTGGTATGGTGCTAATGGACATGGTCAGCTATTAGGGAAGGATGAATTCTGTTCTAGTTGACACTGGCACCTACCACACAGTTTCCATTAACAAAATAACAACAGTGAACTGACTGAAGGAAGGACATTGAGGAAACTCAGAGCTATAATATATAACATTAAGTATCCTGTTTTTTGTTTATTTTGTTCTTTATTTCTTTGTTATTTTTAGCACTTTGTGTACTGTGTATTTTTCTAGCTAGTTTCACTGTGTGTGAGGTATTAACTGGAAATTGTCCACCTTTATTAAGCATCTGTTGGGTTGTTTGTTTCTGTTAACTGGTTACAGTAAACTCTTTTTTTCTAGAGGCTCCTTTAGCTGTTTAAAACTTTCATTTAAAGGCTCACTGCTGCTTTTCAGCTGTGAAACATTTCTGCAGTTTGTTCTAAGTAGTGGGGATATTTGTAGCATTTCTATATTCAGGCTTGTATTTGGGCCTATTGTTTGTGGAGGCTGTGTGTCTGAGCACATATTCAGAGACATTGGTTTGGCCAAAGCCATCAGGCATTTCTGTGAGAGAGAATTGTTTGAGGTCATTGGCTGACTGAGGTCACCTGGACTACAGCTTAGACTAAGCACCTTATTGGTTCTTTTGAGATTTCTTTCTTAAAAGCTGTCTCAGGTTTCAACTTTCTGTTACCTAAGAAGTTCAGTTGTGAATGCTCTGCCATTTCACAGCGAACTGATCAAAGGAAGGACACTGAGGAAACTTGGAGCTATAATATATAACATTAAGTATCCTGTTTTTTGTTTATTTTGTTCTTTATTTCTTTGTTATTTATAGCACTTTGTGTACTGTGTATTTTTCTAGCTAGTTTCACTGTGTGTGAGGTATTAACTGGAAACTGTCCACCTTTATTAAGCATCTGTTGGGTTGTTTGTTTCTGATAACTGGTTGCAGTAAACTCTTTTTTTCTAGAGGCTCATTTAGCTGTTTAAAACTTTCATTTAAAGGCTCGCTGCTGCTTTTCAGCTGTGAAACATTTCTGCAGTTTGTTTCCCACCCTCCCTCCCTGGTGGTATAGTGTTTTTATAGTTGGTGGCTTTGCAGTTGCCCGCCCCTAGTGTAAATTTGATCTGGGACCCTCCTCCCAGTCTAGTGTCATTACCTCATTTTACCCAGTACAGGGAGAACATTTGAGAAGGCCAATCAGCTTAGTTTTGGCTACTCCTTTCTCTCTTTCCGTTCTCTTTCCACTAAAAAAAAAAAAAAAAAAAATTAGCTGCTTTTACTGTATTTGTGTTTTTTCCTACTTTATTTTGCTTTTGCGTCATCTTAAAAGTACTCAATTCTATTTATTACTGCTTGGTGTAACTTATTCTAAGCATTTTAGTTTAAGCACTTGGGCTTTAGACCAGTTGTTTTACATTAGGAAGGTCTGTGGGCTGCACTGTGGTGGCAGGACAGGTAGCTTACATCCTTCTAAGTTGGGAACTGCTGATTGAGGGCTCAGTGTCTGTTATTCTAAAAGTGCATTAGTTCTGATTTAAGCACCAGGGCTTCAGGCCAGTTATTTTACATTAAGAAGGTTCATGGTCTGCACTCTTGTGGGAGAAGAGGCTGGACTCTGCCCTTCTGAGCTGGGAATTTCTGGTTAAAGGCTTATAGTGCCTGCATATTTGAACTATTTCTTACTGTAATTGGTACACCTTGTTTGCTGTAACATAGACTAGATCCAGGCCTGCTGAATCTAGTTTTGTTTGTATGCTTGTTATTTCCCTGAAAAGCTAATTCCACCTAAAACACGGCTTTTCAGTGCTTCTGTGGATCCCTAGTGATATGCATTGCTTACTGTACTTATTTCCTTGTTTCACTTCCTTGTTTCACTTGAAAGAAAGTTACTGTTTGTCATTTTTGCATTTAAGTTACCTGGCACTTGCTCACTAAAGCAATAATATAAGTCAGCACTAAAAAATTAAAAGCACTACACCCTTACAAACTCCCCCTGGAGTACCTTGCTCCCCATTGGCCATTTTTTTCAATTATAAAGAAATTCCCAATACTATTTTAGCATGTCTAAAGGTCAGTTCATAGGTTCATAGGTTGGTACTAGGCTATCAGCCCTAGTGCCTATACAAGCCTAGCCATAACAATTCCCTGGCTATTTCTTCCCACATTATTTACTTTCCTGGACCCCTGTCTAGCAGGGTGACTGACGTGATCCCTGGGGTGAATTTCCTTTCTCCCATCCAATCATCAAGGTTCCTCTTGAAGAGGTCCAAAGAGGCACTCTGCTTGACATGTATGTGCAATCTATTCCAGAGTCTGGGGAGTCTCTGGGTCAGGAACTTATCCCTCCAGCATGTTTTGTTTATTGTGATGACAAGGTTTAGATCCCTGGAGCGTGTAGCTCTGAGGGATTGGGATTTCTTTAAGTGTAGCATGTCCAACAGCTCTGGGTTTGACATGGCCTTGTATGTTAAGCAGAGATCGCCTCTGAGTAGATGATATGCGACAGAGTATAGCTGGAGTTTTTTAAGGCGGTCAGCATAGGGCATCTGCTTTAGGCCTGTGATTCTTTTAGTGAGGTATTTCTGAGGCCTTTCCAGTTGTTGCAGATGTCTTGAGAGGTACACACCAAATGGGGCATTGTATTCTATAATGGTCTAATGAGGGATGAGTACAGTGGGACAATGACCTCCTTTTTTCTGGATGAAAAGCCCTTCATGATGAGGTGTGCCACATAGAAGGATTTCCTGACTGTTGTGGCGATGTGGTTATCGAAGGTGAGACCACTGTCCACCTGGGTCCCTAAGTCTCTTATCACACTTTCTGTGTTTAGTGTACAGCCACCTATATGGTAATTCATGGATACATGTTTTTTCCCAAAGGGGATAACAATACATTTCTTGGCATTGAGCTTGAGCCCATGGCTCTGGCACCAAGCATCTGTTTCTGTAAGGCCCTTTTGTAGAGTATCCACATCATTTGGGGATTCAATAATGGCTCCCAGTTTGCAGTCATCTGCAAACTTTGTTAGCCAGAGTCCCTTAGTGTTGACCTGTACTTCAGAGAAGTAGATGCCAAACAAGAGCAGCCCCAGGATTGAACCCTGAGGTACTCCACTTGTCACTTGTCTGGAGCTGGATTTGGAGTCGGCTACTTTTACAGTGTGGGTTCTATCAGTAAGCCATTTAGCAACCCATTGGGTGACTTAGGGATTAATGCCCAACTTAGTAAGTTTATCTATGATTCCAGAGTGGGGATGGTGTCAAAGGCCTTGGCAAGGTCTAGATAGGCTGTGTGGACCACCTTACCCTTGTCCATGGCTCTGGAGACTGATTCAAAGAAGTCAATCAGGTTCAGGAGACAAGATCGGCCCTTCACAAACCCAAACTGGGTGGGGTCCAGTGTTTGAAGGTTGCCAATGTCTTTGTTTATAAGTTCCATGATAATACGCTCCATGGCCTTGCAGATAAGGCTTGTCAGACTGATGGGACGGTAGTTTCTGGGATCCAAGGTGGATCCCCCCTTGTGGATTGGGATAACTGTAGCTCTGCGGCACTCAGTGGGCACGAAACCTGAGGTGAGGCTATGATTAAACATGACACTTAGGTGAGGTGCCAGTTCATATTGTAGTTCATGTAGTACACAGCCCGGGATGTCATCTGGTCCCATGGATGCTGTATTCTTGGCTTTAGAGAGTGCGTTTGGTACCTGTGTGGCCGTTATTACTGGAATTTGGCAATCTTCCGGTATTGAGATGGGCCATTTAAGGGGTGAGAGGGGGGTGAAGTTGGCACTGAATCGATCTGCCAGGATATTGGCAATATCCTTCGGATCAGTATATTTAATGCCATTCTGTTTTAGCTCAGAGCAGATCTGAGCATTGCCATTTAGATTCTTGACATAGTTCTAGAATGCTTTGTGGTTGTCTTTGGAATCTTTGGCAATTTTATTTTCGTAAGTAGCTTTGGAGGATTTTATGAGGCATCTCAGTTTCTTACTGAGGCTAGTAAGGGAGTTTTTTGCATCCTGGGATTTTCCTCTTTTCTGCAAAAGTTTCTTCCTTTTGTTGTAAAGTTTGTTTATGGCAGGGGACCACAAGATTGGCTTCCTTTTTTGGATGAGAGCATTTTGGTTCTATTTGGGATGGCACGATTCATGCATGAGTGGATGTGCTCGTACAGTGCCTTAGTGTAGGATTCAGCAGTTGAACTTTCAGTTCCCGTCTGCATGGGTGTCATGAATCTTGTCACTTCTGACTTGAGTAGCATGAAGTTGGCTTTGGAGAAGTTTTTTATGGTGGTTTCTTTACATGGGGGTGGGATGTGGATGTTAAGGGTGATTAGCTTATGGTCAGACCTGACTAACGAGGGGGTGATCATAGGTATGGAGCATTGATTTCCCATGTTGGTAATGACCAGGTCTAGGATATTGGAGCCCCTGGTGGGACTATGGATTAGTTGATCCAGGGCGTTGGAATTTATGAATTCTAAGAATCGTTGCGCAAAGGTGTTGGGACATGAGTAGTTTTCCCAGTTAATGGCAGGGTAGTTAAAATCACCCAGTATTAGGGTGTTTGGTTCTATCTTAATATTTTCCAGTATGTTTAGAAAGGTGTAGTGAGAATCTTGGGGTATGGTGGGGGATCTGTAGCAAGCTACAATTTGGATTGCAGTCTTACCTAGTGTTAGTTGCACTTCGAGAATTTCAGACACATTGTGTTGGCCAACTAGCCTGGTGGTGTGAATATCCTTGGTGAATATTGACACTCCTCCACCTTTAGTGTTTCGGTCCTGGTTTGGTGGCTGAAAAGTGTGGTAAGAGTTGTAGCCTGGTATTGCAGGGGTGCTCTCTGGAGCCTTGAACCAGGTCTCAGTTACTGCACAGATATCGATGTTCTCCATTTTAGGAGTGCCTCGAGAGAGTGCATTTTGAAGTTTAGACTTCTAGCATTGAGTAGCATTACCTTCAGATTTTGCATGCTTGTACCTGTTACGGTGGTGGTTTTGTCCTTTGAAGTTTGCCAAAAAAGGCACTATAGGGGTGGCAAGAGCCTTAGCCAGTAACCTGAATCCCAGGGGCGACAGGTGCAGACCATCTCTGGCAAAGCATCGTGGTCTGTCAGTCATGTCATCCCAGGCAGACAGATACTGGATCCCCTTTGAATGACACCATAAGCTTAGCCAATTGTTGAAGTCAATCATTTTATCCTTATATTGTGGTATCATTCTGGGCAAAGGCAGGATGCTACTCAGGGCTAGGGTCATACCTGCCTGGGCCACATGATCCGAGAGCTCTTCCATGTCTCTTTTCATGTCATCCAGGGAGGTACGTCTCAAGTCATTCACTCCAACATGGACAATGACAGAGTCATATTTGTACTTGTTGTGGAGTGACTTGAGTGCATGCATTATGTGGCGGATCCTGGCACCCGACAGGCAGCTGACTGTAATTTTCTCCTTATTCAACCTGGTGAGAGGGACATCAGTGTGCCAGACTATAGAGTCACCTATGACTAAAGTGTTAGGTACATTGTCTTGCCTTAGGGGCCTAGGGTTGCTGGGTGGCACACTGGTGTTGTGAACTATGTGACGCATTGGTTGTGATTGGTGTTGTCAATCTCCTCTCCAGTCCAGCTGGTGAATCTGGGAATCTTGAGGCAATGTTACAACTGCCTCATGTACACAGACAACCCTCTCCTCCTCCCAACAAATTCCAACAGATGTGAGAGATGCAACCATATAGCCAAATTGGAGGCTAAGCTCTCTCAACTCAGTACTGGCGTAACCAGTCAGGAGAAGAAGGAAACCACACTCACTACAATTCCAGTCTCACATAGACCTACCACGACAGCAAACCAAACACATAAACACACAAAAACATACTTGGAGGCTCTAAATAAAAATTTGCCTAAGCAGCAGAGACCTCCAAAGCAGAAACCCAAGCAACCGCTACCCCAAAACAAAACACGTGCAACACATAGCTCACAAAGCCAGTGTGCTGAACAGTCACAGGCCTTAAGGCTAAACAACACACCTGATACACTTGTAATAGGTGACTCTATCATCAGGCACACTGACGTCCCACTCACCAGGCTGAACAAGGAGAAGGTCACGGTGAGCTGCCTGTCGGGCGCTAGGATCCGCCACATAACACAAGCACTCAGGTAACTCCAAGGCAAGTACAAATATGACTCAGTCATTGTCCATGCTGGTGTGAATGACCTGAGACGTACCTCCCTGGACTACATGAAAAGAGACATAGAGGAGCTCTGAGCATGTAGCCCAGGCTGGTATGACCCTGACCTTGAGTAGCATCTTACCCTCACCAAGAATGATGCCACAGTATGAAGACAAGATGATCAATTTCAACAATTGGCTTAAGTATTGGTGTAATTCAAAGGGGATCCAATGCCTGTCAGCCTGGGATGACATGCTCGACAAGCCACGATGCTTCACTAGGGATGGCTTGCACCTGTCACCCCTGGGCTTTCGGATATTGGCAAAGGCTCTTGCTACCCCCATAGTGCCTTTTTTAGGCAAGGCTTAAAAGACAAACCCACCTCCATAGGTATCACAAGGGATAAGAAACTAAGAGTAATGCTACTCAACGCCAGAAGTCTAAACCTCAAGATGCACGCACTCGAAACTCTCCTTAGCATGGAGAACATCGATATCTGTGCAGTAACAAAAACCTGGTTCAAGGCTCTCGAGAGCACCCCAGCACTACCAGGTTATACCTCATACCATGCTTTTCGGCCCCAAAACTTGGACGGAACCACAAAAGGAGGGGGAGTATCAATATTCTTCAAAGATACCCACACCTTCAGGTTGGTGGCACAGCACGAAGCATCAGAGACTATCCATGTGCAACTAACAGTGGGTAAAACTGCCTTCCAGTTTATAGCCTGCTACAGACCACCCTCCCAAACCCAGGAACCCCACTCGGCCTTCCTGAGAACACTGGAAAATATGAAGGCCTCTCCAAACACCATTATATTGGGTGACTTCAACTACCCAACCATAGACTGGGAGCATTGCTCTAGCTCCAACACCCTAGCCCAAAGGTTCCTAGAATTTATAAACTCAAATGCTATGGAACAACTTGTTACCACTCCCACAAGAGGGGAAAACATACTGGACCTGATCATCACCAACATGGGGAGACTCTATGCTCCAGACCAGAAGTGTATCCCTCACTGGTAAGATCAGACCATAAACTAATCTCACTGGATATTCACATCCCGACCCCACCCCCATGCCCAGAAAACCACAGTGAAAAACTTCTCTAAAGCAAATTTCACACTCCTCAAAACCAAGGTGGAATCCTTCAAAGCCCCCGGGCCTGTGGATAATACGGCCTAGACCGCAAAATCCTTTATAAACGCATTCTATGAACACCTTCAGGAATGCATGGATCATGCAATCCCAAACAAAACCAAGACCCAATCCTCCAAAGGCAGATATCCTGTCTGGTGGACCCCAGCCATAAACAAACTATACAATAGAAGGAGGAAGCTACTACATGATAGAGCAAAATCTCAAAAAGGGAAGGCATCTCTGATCAGTATTAGCAAACAACTACGGGCACTCATAAAATTGTCTAAGGCCAGCTTCGAGAGAAAAATTGCACAGGACACTAAGGATAATCACAAGGCTTTCTTTAGTTATATTAGGAACCTGGGTGGGAATTCCCAGATATGCTCAGAATTAGTCCAAAATGACAAAAAATACACCGAACCCACAGACATTGCCAACATCTTAGCTGATAGGTTCAGCACAAACTTCTCCCCCCCTCCCCACCAAAAGGGCTAATATCTATCCCAGCAGAGTGCTGCCCCCCTGACATCTCAGATGCTCAGGTAAGAGCCGCCCTCTCCAAAGCAAGAAACACAGCATCAATGGGACCAGACAGTGTCCCGGGCTGTGTCCTACATGAACTCCAAGAAGAGCTAAACCCAAACCTAAAACTACTGTTCAATCTCAGCCTTACTACAGGATATGTACCCAAAGAGTGACGCACAGCAACAGTGGTCCCTCTCCACAAAGGTGGTGCCTCAACGGATCCTGGAAACTATCGCCCCATAAGTCTCACTAGCTTGGTCTGCAAAGCTATGGAAAGGATCATCATGGACCTTATAAAGATACTGGGGACCTGCAGACACTGGATCCTACCCAGTTCGGCTTTGTTAAGGGCAGATCCTGCCTCTTGAACCTGGTCGATTTCTTTGAAACAGTCACCAAGGCCATTGACAAGGGGAAGGTGGTCCACACAGCCTACCTGGACCTCGCAAAAGCCTTTGATACAATACCCCACTCTGGCATTATAGATAAGCTCACCAGCTTAAATATAAACACCTATGTCACTAGATGGTTTGCAAACTGGCTCAAGGACAGAACCCACATGGTTAGAATAGCTGGAGCCATGTCAGACTCCAAACCAGTTACAAGTGGCGTCCCACAAGGCTCAGTCCTGGGACCTCTCTTGTTCGGTATATATTTCTCGGAGGTACAGGCCAACATGGAAGGACTGTGGCTGACCAAGTTCGCAGATGACTGCAAACTGGGTGCCATAACAGACTCTCCAGCCGACACAAGCATCCTCCAAAATTGCCTCATAGAAACAGACAACTGGTGCCAGAGCCATGGCCTCAAGCTAAATGCCAAAAAGTGTATAGTCATCCCCTTTGGCAAAAACAAAGTGCCCACAAATTACCACATAGGTGGTAATCCATTAAGTACAGAAGAAGTAATTAGGGACCTAAGTTGATAGCAATCTCTCATTTGACAACCACGTGGCCAAAGTGGTTTGAAAAACATTTTATATAGCCCACCTAATCATGAAGGGATTCACATCTAGATCAGGGGAGGTCATCGTGCCTCTTTACTCATCCCTCATTAGGCCCATAATTGAGTACAATGCCCCTTTTGGGATGTACCTTACCAGACACCTGCAGCAACTGGAAAGACCCCAAAAGTACCTCATCAAGAGGATCAAGGGGCTCAAACAGATGCCGTATGCTGCCCGGTTAAAGAAACTCCAGCTCTACTCAGTGGCATACCGCCTGCTCAGAGGCGATCTGTGCCTGACGTATAAAGCCATTTCCAACCCGGAATTAATGGACATGCTGCACCTCAGAAAATCCAAATCCCATCGAGCTATGCGCTCGAGGGACTTGAACCTCAGCACTGAAATAAATAGGACATGCTGGAGGGACAGATTCATAACCCAGAGGCTCCCTTCACTCTGGAATAAAATCCCAGTCCAGGTTAGGCAGAGTCCCTCACTGACTCTCTTCAAGAGGAATCTTGATGAGTGGATGGGAGATCCTAGGTTTACCCCGGGTATCACTTCTGTGTCACTGTTAGACAGAGGCACAGTATACTAACCTTGAAAAAGGGCATAGCAAAATTAATTTAATATGGGTGACGAAAGCCATACACACTCTGGCTAGGCTTATAAATGCCCTAGTGCAGATAGCCTAGTATGAACCTATGAACCTACAATATGATTAATTCACATCTGGGTGAATTGCTGTTATATGGGATTATTTCCATTGAACTATTCCAGTTTTTAAGGGTTGACAACCTGATTATTCCAAACATTGGTATCCTGAAGAGTCATTCTGATATGAATAATGCACCTTTATGACAGATTATTTCTGATGGAGACTCTATTGCTGAGCCTTTTGCCAAATTTATAGATACTTACTTGTAGAACCTACTTGTTAATGCCCAGCACATCTCAGATTCCTGGGACTTCATTGACAAACTGATGTACACCCATGTTGATGAGGAGTGTTTGTTGGTAACCATGGATGTAAAGACTCCATTCTCAGTTATACTGCATGAACATGGATTAAGTTGGTTTTCTGATATTGTGGCACAACATGATGTGCTCTTAGATATGCATGTTAAAGTAATACAAGAATGTATGGATATTGTTCTCAACAATTTTATTTTATTTTATGATAAATATAACAGGCAGATAAAAGGGGTAGCTCTGGGGGCCATATGTGTCCCCATCTATGCCTACTCAGTTCTTTACTGGTGGGGAAAAAAGTGTTTTTAAAATGAATAGCA
The DNA here is from genome assembly GCF_019279795.1 of Protopterus annectens. Taxonomy (NCBI): domain Eukaryota; kingdom Metazoa; phylum Chordata; order Ceratodontiformes; family Protopteridae; genus Protopterus; species Protopterus annectens. Next base: position 1,515,525,574 of record NC_056733.1, read on the forward strand.
TGAAGAAATGTCTGGCATATTATCAGTATTTGGCTGACATAGCCTTAATTTGGAAAGGAGACCAACTTCATTTAAGGGAATTCATTAGAAACGACAATTCCTTTTTCTAAAATTCAATTTTAATACCAACAAGGAGAAAATGCACTATCTTGATGTAAATATTATGAAGGAGTACCAGGATAAATTCAAAACTGCTACTTACCAGAAGATTCCTTTTAGCAATTCTTTTTTTTTCATTTCAGTAGTGGGCACATATGCACCAAAATGAGGGGGGTGGCTAGTTATGAGCCAGTGCATTAAAATTTTAGGCTAACATCAAACCACAAACAATGACTGGTTGAGTTAGCCACTTTGAGGAATGAGAAATATGGATCCATCATTCAGGTGGGCAAGCAACATATCATGAATTCTCAGAAAAATGTTGTCTTGGATACATCTAGAATTTCCAGCCTTATGGTTTTGCATTACTCTACAGATTCTGAAAGTATTAAAAAGATTGTACAGAGAAACTGGAACATTTTAGAAGGGGTCAAAGCCTCCAGGGCATTTTTCCCTGATTCACCCAGTTTAATTTACAAGAACAGGAGAGATTTTAAACCCTACCACACACTCTGTATGTACCCCCCTGAATAACACACTCAGATGTGGTAATTGTAAGCAGTGCTCATTTATCAACACTGATGTGGATGGGATCTATATCACTTCATTGAAATCTCAGTTTAGCAAATCCCTCTTAATTGAACCTGGTTAAGTGAAAGGGCACTTCAACAAATGATCATTTCAGTGAACTTTCACACAGGGAAAAACTAGTTGGCCATTATCGCGAATATGCTATTTTATCCACTGTAGTGTAATCTTGGAGTTGGTACATTTAGTTGGGGGGGTGTTGGGGGACAGCACAACACATTGGAGGGGTGCGAGGGAATGAAGCTCCACACATAATCGAGTTTAAGATTTCATAATTTTGTTGAACTGTTGGTAGCTGACCAACTAGTTTCTTTCCTTGTGTGAAAGTTTGCTGAAACAGTTGTTCTTTGAAGAGAGCTGTCATTCCATTGGGTTCAATGAATCAGGATTCGCTAAACCGAGATTTCGATGAAGTGATATATACCCATGTGGGATGGGGGGGATTTTAGATACTATCAATTAATGGAAAAAACCTAGTTGTTATAACTATAGGTCTGAGAAGATTGTTTATCTTGCCAGATGCTGTTCTTACCCTGCTTTTTACAGAGGAAAAACAAACAATGCATTAAATAAAAAAATTTACCAACGTAATTACAGCATTGGCAAGAAAGATGGTAAAAGTTAGCTAGCTCGACATTCTTTAATATGCAACAACTTTTTTTAAATTTAAGTTTTCCATTTTGGAAAAAAAATAACCACTGCATTTAGTGGTGACTGGAAAAATAAGTTGCTATGTAGAGAAATGACCTGGCAGTCACAAATGGCTGCAACAACATTACTAAGACTCAATGATTCTATTTTTATTCTTAGCGAATTAAAAAGATGCTCTATGAACATTTACTCTGTGCATTTACATTTTTGAATTGGATATTAACCGAGGGTGGGTAGTTAGCACTTAAACTAGATGAATGGTTTTCACAAGTACGATTTTGAAGTCCTGTTTGTTAGGGGGATGAAAGTGCTCACTCGACTTGAATCTTTATGCTTTTTATTTGCTTTATTTAAATGTAATGTTCTTCAGTGAGCCGTGAGTTGGTCATTCCTTTTGGGGTTACATGACATCAAAAGTTATGTTACCGTCCACATAAGTTCCCAAATCCTAATCCATTTGTTCAACTAACAGGAGAGTACTGTCAATGTGATAGTTCCCTGGGGTAGACAACTTCCCACAGGTTGCAATAATGCATGTTTAGCATTTACTTTTAGTCTATGATTCTGGCACCAGTTATTTGTTTTGGATAAACCTTCCTGCTGGTTGGCTAAGTCATTTGTGGATTTAATAACTGTTCGTAGCTTGCAGTCATCATGAACTTAGTCAGTAAGAGACCTTTGGTATTAGCTTTTACTTCAGAAAAGTAGATGCTGAAACATGAATGGTGTCAGCTCCAAACCTTGAGAGACTCCACTGGTGACTGATCCCTTTGGTCATAGGTTCATATATTAAAACTAGGCTATCTAGCCTTATGGACCATTTTAAGCCTAGCTAATTATCCCATGTGAGAATCAAATGCTGCACCATGTGTCTGTATGGTAAACACCTTAGCCATTATGCCACTTCCACCCCTTGTGAAGGCAGCTTCCCCTATTTTGATCCTCTGCAGCCCATATTTGAACAAGTCGGCAATCCATCAATAAATGTAGGGTGTTATTCCCTTTTTATTTAACTTTTATACTATGCCTGAATGGAGGATTGTGTTAAAAGCTTTAGCTAGGTGGAGGCATGTTCATAGAGTCATAGGAATATACTAGGCTAACGAATGCTGAGGCCTCTATAAGCCTAGCTATGCAACCCAAAGGTATCTCATGGGCTATTTTGCCTTAGACGGTGTTTTAGGATGCGTATGCTAGATTAATTATGGCATGATTTAACTGCTGCCTCTGTCCATCAGATGCACAAGCATCAGACCAGAGATGACTTTTCCAATTTCCAATCAGCATGAATAGGATTAGGAAGGGCTCTGCTTCACATGGATTGGAAGCATATTCCAGACAATGGAAATTCTCTGAGATACATACATGTCCTGCTAACATGTCCAAGTGAAATCACAATCCTTGGATCTAGTAGTTCTAATGGTGTTTGCTTTGAGGATATCCAAATGGTCCATCAGAGCAGGATCCAAGGATGCATCATATGCAGGGCATAAATCACTTCTCAGCAGTCTGTAGAAAACAGAGTACAGAGTTAGGGCTTTGAAGTGAACTGTATATGGTATTGTTTTTACACCTTGTATTCCTTCTGTGTTTGGGATAATGGGTTTGCGGGTTGGGATAATGGTTAAAGTGTTTGCCTCACAGACTCAAGTTTCAGGGTTTGAGTTTTCCTTTTGAAAGGGTAATTGACTAGGCTTAAAATGACCCACAAGAGAAGTTGGCCTAGTACATACCTATGACTTGTAAACTGACTGACATAGAATGATTTTCTTACTACCTGAGACACAAGGTGATCGAAAATCAGGTTACTATCTACATGACTCCTTAAATCCCTGACTACTTGTGTCTAATTTTAGGGGTGTTTTATGATGTTTTCCGGCTGGCAGACTACCCAAAAAGGACTATTATGCATTTATTGGCATTAAAGTTTAAGCTGTGGCTTTGACACCAGTCATTTCTCTGTGTTAGACCTTCCTGTAATATTTAGTATCAAGGGGGTTTCCTATGATTGCTCCCAAGTTGCAATCTTCTGCAAACCTGGTAAACCAGGGGTCCTTGATATTGACCTCGACTTCCAAGAAATAGATGACATAAAGAAGTGGACCCAGCATAGAGCTCTGGAGGACTCCAATGGTGATTGGTCTCTTTGTGTAGGCATGTGATATGTACAGTTTTACCTTCATCCATTGCTTTGGTGACCTTTTTAATAAGTCCACCAGGCTGAGTAATCATGACCTACTCTTCATGAATCCAAATTGAGACAAGTCCAGTGTTCGGGGTTTCCCTATGTCCTTATTGATTAGTTCCATTACACAATTTTCCATGGCTTTGCATGTGAGGCTGGTCAGGCATATGGGTCTGTAATTGCCTGGGTCTGAGGAATCCTCCCTTATAGAGGAGGATGACTGTGGCTGTTTTTCACTCAATAGGTACAAAACCTCCATGGTTACTACAGTTGAACAGAGATATTATGGGGGTGGCTATATCATGCTCCATGCTATTTAAGATGCAATCAGTGATAGTTTCCAGACCCACTGATGCAGTAATTTTAGGCTTTGATAGAGCTTTCAGGACTTGACTGGAGGCAAGCTAGTTTCAAGTATATCTTGCAAGATAGACAGAGGAGAGAGAAGAATAAAGCTTGATTTGAATTTATTAGTCAGTAGGTTAACTATGTCTTCAGCCTCACTGCAGATAATGTTATACACAATCAGCTGCTTGCATTCCAGCGTTTTGCTTCTGAAATTATGTATATAACTAAAAAAGGCCCTGTGTTTGTGAATCACTTGGGTGGGCTATTTTAGCCTCAAACTTGGGTTTGACAGATTTTATTTAGCTCCTGATTGGTTTGTTTATTTTAATGATTAGGGCTCTCTCATTCTGGGAATTACTCCTCCTACTATTGGTCAGAGTCTTCCTTTTATTGTAAAGTTTGTTAATATAATAGCTCCATGGGGGATTCTGAGAGTTGCCTTGTGCATGTTCCTACAGGTGCAGCCATAGCTATGCAGCTGTTTACTTGCTGGTATTGTTGGTGGTTTACATTTCTGCATATTCAGTGGAGTAACAGGGTTCAGTGGGGATTTGAAACTTGCTAATATATCACATTGGAGTACGTAGTTTGTCTTTCAGAAATTTCTAAAGGTATCTTTAGTGGAAGGGGGTCTCTGGTTTCAATTTTATTTTGGAGATGGCATTAAGGTCAGATCTGGCAAGTGATGAAGATAAGTGAAGCAACAGGGCAGATGCCACAATTTTAGTAAGGACAATATTCATGATGTTGTTCCCCCTATGGTTACTTTGACTATTGACAAAGTCCATAAATTTCTATGCTTGTGTACTAGTGGTAGTGTAGTTTTCTCAATCTATTGTTGGTCAGTTTGGGTCACCTAAGAAATGGTATTGGGTTTAATATTGAGTGATTCCAGTTCTTGTAGAGAGGTATTTGGCTTTTGTAAGTCAGTAAGGGAGTTCTATAGCTAGCTAGTATATAGTAATCAAGTAAGATTCCCAAAGGAGGCTCAGCTACACCATGTAGACCAGACATGTAAAGCACCACTGCTCTTAAGAGATCCACACTACTTCTGCCTCTCACAAACCTGATTAGCATAGGTGAAATCAAAGATTAGCTTTAATCTACTTTGTTAAAATGTTAGTATCTATCTTCAGATTTATGGTAACAAGAGAAATCAGATGGTAGCTTGCTACTGCTAAGGTTTCCTTCTCAGGTTTGGGGATAAGTGTTATAGCAGATATATGGGGGAAACTACTGATTTATTTTATGAGTCTATCAGGATCTAAAAGCTTCAGTCAATCCAAGAGAGGCTTACTGGGAAAGAGATTTATGAAGACTTTGCAAGTCAGAATTTAATCCATCTGTGTCATGGGCTTTATCATGAAAAAGTTTACCTAACACCTTGCAAACAGTCTTACAGGAAATTGGAGATGCAAGTCTCTCCCTGTGCTCCAGTGCTAACTTAGGAAAGTCCACACTGTAAAAAAAAACAAAAAAACAAAAAATAAACTCAGCTTGCCCTCCCGACCAAGTTGGTAAGGGACCTTTTGAATAAAGATGTTCACAGAAGTGGCAAAAACCAAATTAATTAATTCCTCTCTGGTATGTAATGCAGGTTCACCAGGAGGCTAACACTTACTATGGCTGCCTGCTTCATACACACCTTAAGTTTGTGCTCTAGAACCTCGGCTGTTCTCAGCCCAGGCCTTTGTGACAGCCCCTTGCAAGTAAAGTTGAGCTTTATTCTTCTTGAAATGCCCAGTGACTTCTGCAACATTTTCTAATCCTTATGGATTTTTCCATGTCTGAATCTACAACTCTTACATTGCTGCCATAGGACTGCCACTTTTCTTTCCAGATCCCTGATATTGGAATCCCACTTGACCATCATCATGGCCTTACTCCTATAATAAACTTCTCTGAATTCCAGTTTAACAGATTACAACAAGCATTCTGGTTGTCAGGCATACAGCAGGACACGCTATTTTGAGGGTCTCATGCAGATTGACATTCTTTAATATACACCAAGCCCACATGAGTTTCATAATGCCCAAAAAGTCACTGCCTTGTTGATCGTGGAATGGGCTCTAATTATCTCTATCTACTATATGAGCAGAAGTGTGGGAAGAGTGGGGTCAAGGGGGCAGCCATTCCAGGTGTATGTTGCTGTGGGGCTCAATTGGTACATTTTTTATTTTTAATTTTTAATTCCTTGTGTAAAGCATCATTAGGATTTGCCAGATTGGAGAACATACCATTTTCTTTAATGTTTTTGCTATTTAACCTAGTATTTAGGGGCACCAGAAAGGAAACTGACACCAACAGAAAAGCCAACCAGCTATGGCTCTAATCAGCAGTTAAAAATCTGGACATTAAAATGTAATAAGCCCTATCAGCTGAGTTACCACTGTGTGCCTGAAATTTGCATTTGTTTTCATCAGGGTATTAAAATGACAGATATAAATTATAGACTGCTGTGAACAGGTTTCCCTAAGCTACTTCTGTGCCTTAACCTGCCTCACATATTTTGGTTTAGATCTATCATAAATTGAACCAATAGCCATGAGAAAATCACAGCCTAAAACCACAGGGCATGGGAGAGAGCACAAAGCACCCACACAACTGCTAATATGGCAATAAAACTAGGGGAATCTAAAGTAGATTGAAGCACAGAGCCTAAAAGGATATATCCATCTGAATCGCACATTTTTATGTGAGTGACATTTTAAAGTGGGTTTTACCTCAGTTAACACCCCAGCTTTTGCTTTTAGTTTTGTTTAAACACCTTTATTGAATTATCACTTGTGACACAGGCAAATTTACATTTATACAAATGTAATCAACCTGTATTAACAAATTAACATTAACAAACATTATTTATCACATATATATAGCTACATATCATATAACCTAAGCAACATTACATAAATTATTCAGTTCCTGCCCTCTTTTGTAACAAGAGACATCTTTATTAAACCATCACTTATGACATAAGCAATCGTAGATTTATATAAATGAAAACAAACCACACCAACACAATCCTAGTTGGAAGCATTTTATATCACAAATCATACTGACACTCACAGTTGCAAACATTATACACCATGTATAATCTACCCAATCATGTTTTCAGTCAAACATTACATATCTTATTTAAATCCTGCTTTCTTTTAAACCTTATTCCTCCCCTGTATGTATTGTTCCCACAATTCCCATTTTCCTATGCTCATAGGTTCAAAGGATGATACTAGGCTATTGCTGGGACAGAGGTGGGATCCCTGGGGTGTATTTTCTGTTTCCCATCCAGAGGGCTAGGGAGGAACTCTGCTAGACATGGAGAGGGAGTATATTCCATAGATGGGGAAGTCTTTGGGACACAAATCTATCCTGCCAACAAGTTCTATTAGGTTCATAGGTTCATAGATTAGTACTAAGCTAACTGCCCTTGCGAGCCATTTTAAGCTTAGCCAATTATCCCTTGTGAGACTCAAACCTTGCACCTTGTGTTTGTAAGGCAAACACCTTAACCATTAAGCCACCCTCCCAACCCTATTAATGTCACAGACCAGGTTGAGGCCTTGCATGCGGGTTGTGCAAGTGGAGTTTGACTTATATGCAGCAACTCCATCAAAACTGGGTCTGAGATGGCCTTGTATGCCAGACACAGGTCACCTCTGAGCAGTCTGTAAGAGACTGAATAGAAGGACAGGGCTTTTAGCCTATTTGTATAGATAGGTGTTTAAGTCCCCCGGAATTTCCTGGTCAGGAACCTCTGTGGTCTCTCCAGCTGCTGCATGTGCTTGGCAAGGTACATGCTGAAAAGGGCATTCTACTCGATAATAGGTCTGATAAGGGAGGAGTAGAGGGATGTTATGACCTCCTTTTTCCTGGGTAAAATACCCTTACTTATGAGGTGGAACATGTAAAAAGCCTTCAGTACAATGGAGGCAACGTGGTCATCAAAAGTCAGGCTGCTATCAACCTGGGTGCCCAAGTTCCTCATGACTGATTGCATGCTTAGTACATTGTTATTAATGTGGTAATAGTGGGGATACCATTTTCCCCAAAGGGGATAATGACACATTTCTTGGCATTCAGTTTGCAGCCTTGCTTCTGTCACCAGTCATTAGTTTGGGTGAGGTCCTCTTGGAGGATGTTCATATCACTAAGGGCATTTAAGACAGTGCCCAGCTTGCAATAATCTGCAAACTTGGTCAGCACCAGACCACTAGTTTTGGCTTGCATCTCAGAAAAGTACATCCCAAACAGTAGAGGCCCCAAGACCAATCCTTGGGGTACTACTCTCATTACATGTCTACTACTAGAGGTGGCTTCCCCTATTTTGACTGACTGGGTTCTATCAGTGAGCCAGTTAGCTACCCTTCTGGTAAGATATGACTTGATGCCTAGCTTGAAGAATTTATCTATTATGCCCGAGTGAGGAATAGTGTCGAAGGCTTTGGCTAGGTGAAGGTAGGTGGTGTGCACCATCTTCCTCTCATCCATGGCTTTGGTGACTGTTTCGAAGAAGCTGACCAAGTTCAACAGGCATGATATCCCTTTTACAGAACCAAACTGAGTGGGGTCAAGCATTTGGAGGTTGCAAATGTCCTTGTTTATAAGGTCCATGATAATGTATTCCTTGGCCTTGCAGATCAGGCTAATTAGGCTGATGGACCTATAATTGCCTGGGTCAGTGGATGCTCCACCTTTGTGTAGAGGGATGATAGTAGCTGTCCTCCATTCAGCTGGGACAAAGCCGATGCTTAGGCTTTGGTTGAATAGAGTGCTTAATGGACCTGAGAGCACATGCCTGAGTTCCTGTGGGATACAGCCTGAATTTTTTCGGGTCCCATGGAGGCTTATTTTTTTTTGTGTTTGAGAGGGCAGTAAAGACCTGCTCCCTGATGATGTGTGGTGGGGCCAGGTGCTGAGGATTTCCTAGTCTACTGATGGGGGGACAGGGTGGTGAAGTTTTCAATGAACCTGTCTGCCAGTAGGTTGGCTATATCTATGGTGTTTGTGTATGTGGTGTTATCAACCACCAGTTCATAGCAGATTTGGGTGTTACCTTTGAGATTGCAGATATATGCGAAGAAGACATTGTGATTGTCCTTAGTGGATGTGGCCAATTTGGACTAGAAGTTAGCCTTAGAGGATTTCACTGGTGACCTTACTTGCTTGTTCAAAGGAGAGACTGCTTCCAACTTGGCAGCTGCTCCTTCTTGGTCCATGACAACATATTTTTCCTTTTATTATAGAGTTTGTTTATTGCTGCTGTCCACTAGACAGGTTTACTCTTCCTTGAGGAAGATGTTTTGGTCCTGTCAAGTGTTGCTGACTCCATACAGCTATGTAGGTGCTCATATAGTTTTTTTTGGTGTAGGCTTGGACATTAGTGCTAGTTCCAACTGAAGGGACAGAAGCTGTGAAGCTGCTTATAGCTGCTGTCAGAAGATTGTAGTCAGCTTTGGAAAATATTTTTTGTTTGACCCTGACAAGGTGGTGGGGGGGGGGGGTTCATGGGAGATGGTGACTTCAAAAGTGATCACATTATGGTTGGATCTTACCAGGGAGGATGACACTGTAGGGGTGCTACAGTGGCTACTCATGTTGGTAAGTACCAGGTCCAGGATATTTTCACGTCTCATAGGGATATTGACCAGCTGAATGAATGCATTAGCGCTGATGAAATTGAGGAATCTCTGGGTGTTCATGTTTGGGCTAGAATAGGTCTTTCACTCTATGGTTGGGTTGTTAAAGTAACCCAGGATCAGGGTAGAGGGTTGAATCTTGATTGATTCAAGTAAGTCCAGATAGGTGGAATGTGTATCCTGAGTCATGGTTGGGGGTCTGTAGCTAGCTATGATTTGAATAGGTGTTTTGTCTACAGTTAACTGTACTTGGTGTGTCTCCTGTGCATTATACCATTTGGCCTGGAGGTGTAGATCTTTGATAAATATTGAAACTCCACCTCCTTTGGCTTTGTAGTCCTCCATTTGGGGTCTGAAAGTATGGTAGGATGAGTAACCCGGTCAGGCTGGGGTGATCTTTACAGCTTTGAATCAGATTTCAATGACTACACAAATGTCAGCATCCTCCAGGCTTGTAGTGAGTGCAGTTTCCTGCTAAGACTCCTAGCGTTTAGCAGCATGACATTTAAATTTTGTTTAGAAGAATTTTTCATGATGGTAATTTTGTGCTCATGATTTTGCTTAAAAAAGGGACTATGAGGAAGGCAAGAGCCTTTGCCAGAAGACTGAAGCCCCTGGGGAGACAGATGAAAGCCATCTCTGGCAAAGCATCATGGTTTGTCAGTCATGTCTTCCCAGGCTGGATCCCCTTGGAATGGCACCAGAAACTAAGACAATTGTTAAAGGCAATCATTTCCTGTTTGTATTTAGGCATTATTCTGGGTGATGGCAGGATGCTGCTTAAGGCTATGGACATACCTGCCTGGGACACATAATCAGTGAGCTCAATCATGTCTGTCTTCATATAGTCCAGAGAGGTACGTCTCAAGTAATTCACACCAACATGGACTATGACAGAGTCATAACAGTACTTGTTAAGAGACTTGAGTGTGTGTGTGATATGGCAGATTCTAGCATCTGACAATCAACTTACCATGACTTTCTCCTTGTCTAGCCTGGTGAGGGGTACATCGGTGTGTCTCACCATAGAGTATCCTACGACTAGTAAGTTGGGTTTGTGGCTGGACCTTAGAGGCAGTGAGACACTGGCATGTGTACTATGTGTGATGTTTAGTGCTGTGGGTTCTGATGTGTGTGTGTGTTTTTGCTTTGAGGTATCTTCTGTTTAGGTATATTTATGTTGAGAACCTCTGCATATGTAGGAGTGTGTTATGCAGGTGTGGGTGGTGTTAGTGGTGTGGTGTTCATAATGTTTGTGCAGGCAATCTTCTCAGTGCCAGATGTACTGGCTTGTGACTGAGACAGCAAGGATTCTAAGTTCCTATTGTAATTGTATCTCTCATATATTGTGTTCCTGGGTGGTAGTAGTAGAGGGTTGTTCGTGCATGTAAGACAGTTGCTACACTGTCTCAAGTCACTCATATCAACCAGACTATCAGGAGAAACCATAGGAAATTGTCCATCCATGGTTGCCAAAATCTGTGGAAGGAAGGTCAGGTATAGTAGAGTGGGTACTATCTGAGGAGAGTACCTATAGGTGTAAGTAGAGATGGATAAAATCAATACAGTAGCTGCAAAGCAAGGCCCTCACTTACACAGGAGTGCTGGTAAGGGTGAAATGCAGCTGAGATACCTTTCAAAGGACTAAAACAGTGCAGTAATTGTGCACAGTGCATAAACAAACAGAAACCCGCACAATTGCAAGGTTTAAATACCACAAAAATGAAAGTAAAATAGAAACACTGAAATTGACCAATCAACCCTTGTCCCTGAGCTCTTAGCTCAACAACCTATGCCAGACCAATTCCAACCAGTTCACTTACTCCCACTAAGTGCAGGCAGGCTCCAGCCAACACAGAATGGTGTAGCAGTAAACACAGGAATCACACAAACAGATCTGGATACAGCAAATCCTGTAACCAGACTATGCCAAAGATATTTAAACTCTGTTTAGGTCAATTTAACACAGGAGAACAGATACATACTTAAATATAACAGTAGTAAACAAGAGCAAACTAATTTAAACAAATTAACCAATTAACCCATAAAAAAGCTCAAAACTGAGCCCCGTTCCAGCAACCTTCAATCAGACAAGTTCTAACTGCACACTCCTGCCAGTAGGGTGGAGGGGAACGCTCTTCAAAAAAAAAAGATGGCTTGGATTAGTGCTCATGTTATGCAAACAGCTCGATTCAGCAGGTCTGAATCTCATCTATGCTACAGCAAACAAAGCACACCAATTTGAGAAAGCAACAGTTCAAATAAACAGACACAATAGCCTTCAACCAGAAATTCCCATCTCAGAAGGGTGGAATCTACCTTCTCCTTCCACAAGAGTGTAGACCACAAACCTTCTTCATGTAAAATAACTGGCCTGACGCCCAAGCACTTAAACTTGAACAAAGACACTTTTAGATAACAGACACACTAAGCCTTCAACCAGCAATTCCCAACATAGAAGGATGTAAGCTACCTCTCCTGCCACAAGACTGTAGACCACAAACCTTCCTAATGTAAAACAACTGGCCTGAAGCCCACATGCTTAAACCAAAAGGCTTAGAATAACAGGTACAATTTAATCAGGCTACTAATAAGCAGTAATAAATGCAGCAGAATAAATGCAATTAAATATTTTCAAGAACAAGCAGCCAAAGCAAAAGCAAAATAAAGCAATAAAGTAAGAAGAAACACAGATACAGCAAAAGCAGATGAATAAAGTGCAATTTTTAATTTTTAATTTATTTATTTATTTAATTTCTTTTTGGGGGTTAAGTGGGAAGTGAGGAAACAAGATAATTCAAGGTTGAGAAACTAAGGGGTTGGACCTTCCCTAAGGCTCTTTCTCTACTCAGTAGAATGAGCTGATGAGGTTGGACTGGGAGGAATGTCCAAAATGAGATTTATAGTAGGGGCAGGAAACTGAAAACCCACCAAATTTAAGACCACAACAAGAACTGGATGGGTGGGAAAGGAAAAATGCAGCCAGAGATGAGAGATATTCTGAGCAGGCAGGCCACACAAACACTTCAGCTAAATACAGATATTTCTAGATAAATGAGCAATGCTGTTTCTCAGCTCCCCCTCACTAATTAACTGATGCTATTCACAGTTTGCAGAGGAAATTTTTGGTAACTTTTTTAACTGACCCTAGCCAAGAACTCTTAAAACTGCAAAAGAACAGAAAACTTAAAACAAAACAAATGTAATACTACAATAAGATACAAATAGAAGTAGCCAAACCTTAAATGAAAAGCTTCAAATCAAAATTAAATGCTGACAGAGATGAGGGATATTCAGAGCAAGCAGGCCACAAAACCACTTCAGCTAACTACAGATATTTCTAAATAAAAGAGCAATGCTGTTTCTCAGTTCCCCCACTAATTAACTGATGCTATTCACAGCTTGCAAAATAATTCTTTGGTAACATTTTTAAACTGACCATGGCCAAGAACTCTTTAAACTCCAACAGAACAGAAAATGTAAAACAAAACAAATGTAATACTAGAATAAGATGCAAATAGAAGCGATCAAACCTTAAATGAAGAGCTTCAAATCAGAATTAAATACAGCCAGACACGAGTGATATTCAGACAAGCAGGCCACACAAACACTTCAGCTAAATGAAGTTTGCTCCTACCCTTTTCTAAAGATCTCCTTTCCAGTTTTATCTCTGTTACTGGGTCTACTTCACTTGAGTCTGACCAAAATCCCACTTATCTGACTTTCTAAACACAGAGATGAAAAAGCCAAAACTCCAGAAGACAGACCATTTGGAACACTGACAGATGACTACAGGTAAGTAACCACTGGGCTAGCATGTTGACCTTTAACCTTATCTCTGCAGCAGTGCAATCGCAGCATTGGTATTATTAGTTGGGGGAGTGGAGGGATGCAGCCTTCCACATGGGTAGGTTTCTTTGCTTCCATGTTAGTGTGTTTGTGTGGTTGAGAGAGCAGTTACTTACCAATAGTGATCTGGCAGTGTTCCGAACGGTCTGTCTTCTGAAGATTCAGATTTTTCATTTCTGTCTTTTACAGTGGGGTATGTGGGATTTCAGTCTACTGAAGTAGACCCCTCTTACTATAGTCACTTCTTCTAATACAGCTGGTTTAAATTTTGATTTCCGTTTTCTAGTAATTGCTTTTTTTGCAGCCACCATAATTAGACACAGCAGGTCCTTACCATGTCTAGGCAATTCCAATTCTGTATCACAGCTCAGATAAATCATCTCCTTCATCACGCCAATCCTCCCACCCAGCTTTTCCAACAGTGCATCCCACAGGGAATCATTAAAGTCCGACAACCCACCACAGTCCCAGAAAATATGTTGCCAAATATTTATTTCTTCCCTGTCACACTTCCAACATTTCTACCTGAGGAAAAAATCTCTGGAGTCTACTTGGGTATAAAAATATCTATGTAGATATTTCCAAGCAAAAGTCCTTAATCTTCTAGATTTTGTTCCATATTTCATAGGTTCATAGGTTCATACTAGGCTATCTGCCCTGGGGCAATTATAAGCCTAGCCCGATTCTGTATGGCTTATGCCACCCCTTGATTTGAGTATACTGTGCCCTTTTTAAGGTTTAGTTTACAGTGCCTCTGTCTAATATTGACACGGGAGTAATCCCTGGGACAAACCTACGATCCCCCATCCACCTATCGAGATTCTTCTTGAAGAGATTCAGTGAGGTGCTCTGCCTTACATGAACTAGAATTCTATTCCAGAGTGAAGGGAGCCTCTGGGTTATGAACCTGTCCCTCCAGCAAGTTCTATTTATTTCTGTGCTGAGGTTCAAGTCCCTCGAGCATGTAGCTCTAAGGGATTTAGATTTAGTGAGGTGGAGCATGTCCATTAATTCTGGATTTGACATAGCTTTGTATGTCAGGCATAGATTGCCTCGAAGTAAGCGGTATGCAACTGAGTAGAGCTGGAGTTTTTTTAACCGAGCAGCATATGGCATCTGTTTGAGACCCTTGATCCTCTTGGTGAGATACTTTTGGGGTCTTTCTAATTGCTGCAGGTGCCGGGTAAGGTACATCCCAAAAGGGGCATTGTATTCTATGATGGGCCTGATGAGGGATGAATAAAGGGGCATGATTTGGGAGACATCCATATATTCTCCCATTGTTTCTTTGTGAATTGCTTATCCAGTCTCTCTTCCCAATCCTTTCTAACCTCCTGAGATTGATTCTTATAGTTATCATGCAATATTTTATATGCTCTACTAATTATTTCTTTTTTAATGGCAGCTTCTCTTCTAGATTCTACTAAAAACTCTACCATTTCTCTATTTATTCTCTCTAAAAACTCTACAATTTCTCTACCAAAACTCTACTCTTTCATTATAGACCCCTATTTCTTTCTCTTTGCCTATACTCTGATATCAATCCTTGATAGTGAAAGCAATCTGTAACCAGGAGTCCAAATAAATTCTTCTTCCCATTCTATTACCTTTCCCTCTGTAGTTATTTGCTCCCAATAACTTGTTTCCTTTGCCAGTTTTACCCATAGAAATTCCAGCACCCTCTTGCCTATTGTCTATATCCCTAATTGTAGTCATCCTTATTGACATAATCTCCTTTCTCCATTCCTGTGTTGGCTTAGTTCTTAGAATAATTTCTGCTACTTTATGGATATAATATTTTGTATGATTATTGTTATTCTACTTAAAGGCCTGCATCCAAAATCCCAGTCTCTCCTTGTTTCTTGAGCTTCCCCCCTGTTTCAACATCATCCCTTTCCACTTTGAATTATAGTTTCTGCTTCTACTATGTATAGGAGCCTTAACTATGTAGCTCTGAAATACCCTTCAAATTGAGTAATCTGAATCCTCCCTGTTCTACTGGAAACCCCAGCTTTTGCTCTGGAGTTAAAACTGTAGGTTAAATCACCATCCTATAGGGTTTTATCAATCATGCATGCTGTTTAATGATTTACATTCCTGACACATATTATGTCTAGACTAAGGCTTCCAAAACCATCTAAAAACATTCTTCATTTACAGGTGACGTGAGACCTCATGATTAACAAATAAAATAACAGTTAATAGTCAAACAATGCACACAGAAGATGCTTGACAAATTGCAAAGAAGAATAATGTAAGTTAGTATGATTAAATTAAATGAGACTAAGTGTGGCAATGCACTTCACACCAACGATGGATCTTAATACTGGCTACTATTAACCAAAACATCGAATTGTGAGTCATAACCTGGTAGATGTATAAAATGTCCAACAAATTCTATCCACTCAAAATAAGCCAGTGTTTATAATGTGAGCAATGGCATAGAAAAAGTAATCATCTTTTATTCACATTTTCAGCTTCCCAAACTGATAAGCATGCATCTTGGGATACACATATCTCTTTATTCCTTTGTAGGCATGATTATGCACCTCATCTTAGGCTTCAATGCCATCCTCATTCACCCCCCCCCATATGTATCTGGTTGTTGGAACTTTATTCTTTTTTGCAAAGTCCCTGCACAATAAATGCTTAGTTGATGTTTTCCTCTGAAATGGGGCTCTATCAAGGTTAAACAAAAAAAAAAAATAAAAATCCAGTGTAAGGAAACATTTGATAGCAGCTTCAATATAACAAAAACGTCTTTAATAAAACACAAAGCTTTTGGACATGTGTCCTTCCACAGTATGAACAAACAGAACAAAACACTCCCTTTTCCTTTTAAAATGAAACTTAATTACATCACATATTGCATCACGACACAGTCAGCAATCAAAATCTTCTCTAAAACTTAAGACATTTCAAACAATGCATGACAAATAGGATGTAAGACATTTTAAATGGTGCATGAAAATAAAACTCCCAAAACAGTTAATAGGTATAAAAACATCCACATCGAACACACCAAAAAAATACATTCAAACACACATGAACAAGTTCATTTCCCTAAAAATCATCTGTTTCTTTTTCAAAACAGGTTTTTGGCTTACAGCCATGTTAATTCCAGGTTTAGCATCTGCTTGAAGCATTACTATCCACTTGTACTCATTATTTTCTAGCACATTATTATTGTCACCCCCTCTTACAACATTTATCACTCTAAACTTAAAAGTATGTTCATCACCCATTTCACCAATATGCTTTTCAAGAGCATCAGTGTCTACTTTGTCTAATATCTGACATGTTCACCAATAAATTCTTTAAGTTCACTTGTAGTTTTCCCTATATAAAAAGCTGTACATTTCCTGCAGGTAGCAAGGTAAACTATATTATAAGTGTTGCATGTAGCAAATAATGTAAAATTATATATATACCTTTCTAGTTATAAGATGCACAAATTCTGGATCTGTTAGAATGTCAGGGCAGCATACACAGTTAAAACATGGGAAAGTCCCTATTTTGTTACTACACTTATTTTCTACAACTTGCATCTCATTATAGCATACATATTTATTCAAGTTTTTAGTATTTCCATATGAGAAACTCGGTCTGTCACCTATAACCTCCCTGATTTCAGGTACAGCTGACAGTAACCTCCAATTTTTAAGGATAATATTTTGTACATCCCTAGTTCTTCTATTGTACATAGTCAAATAGCGTAGCCATTCAGGTTTACCATTCCCCTAAGAAACTTGTGTATTTATCACCCTATCGGAGAAGAAAGGTTTAGCTCTACCTGCCCTTTCATCCATAATCTCCAATTCTGACTTCACCAAACAATGAAACCTCATATCCCCTTTCTTTAAAGTCCACCATCATATCATCCATCTGCTCATCACATCTATCACCATTCATATTCAATCTACTAATACTTAGCATTTGACTTTCCATTATACACCTAAACACATGGCCAGCATGAATAATGGTCCTATGTGTACGCTTATTTGCTTGTATATCTTTCCTATAGTTAGATGTAATGATTTGATCATCTTGCCTCTCCACTTTGATGTCCAAATAGCTTATGGCACCCCTAGAAGTAGAGACAGTAAAACTCAGAAAGTCTGTGCTACTATTAAGATACTCAATAAAACTATCAAAACCAACCCTATCCCCTTTCCAAATCAGGAATATGTCATCCAGAAAATGCTTGTAAAAGATGACATTTCCTGCATATTGTGGTGGACCATTATACACATATTGTTCTCCCCAGCCTCCAGTTACTATATTAGCATACACATTGGCAATCGGCATACCCATAGCCACTCCTGCTTTTTGATGAAAAATGGTACTTTGAAAAATAAAGATATTATTATTCAGGTTAAGATCCAGTAGCTCACAAATGGTCTCTATGTCTCTCCTTTTCATTCCTCCATGAATACATAAAAAATCTGTATACTCTTACTACCAAAATCATGGTAGATTACAGTGAATAATGTCTTTATATCCATTGTGACAAAAATATAATCAGATACCTGTTTGGTCTTACACCATTCATGGAGATACTGAAAAAATCACCTGTGTCCTTAATATAACGTTTTACTTTTGTGAGCAATTTGAAAAAAATATACTGTAGATATATGGAAATGGGTTCAGAAATCCTCCCATCCCCAGATACAATAGGTCTCATTGGTGGCTTATTAAGGCATTTGTGTATCTTAGGGAGTCCATATATTATTGGTATGACCAAGCAGGGCACACTAAAATGATTAAATAAATCTATTGTGATATCATCATTAATTTGCAGCTCATAGATAGACATATTTCTTCACATCATTAGAAGTAATTTCAGCAAAAGTCAATGTGGCACTTAAAAATTCCATTATAGATTTTTCATAATCATGCTTATTCATAATAACTATCGCCCTACCCTTATCAGCCTATTTTATTACTATTTCATTATTACTCCGTAGTGTCACAAAAACTTCATGCTCACCATGCGTCAAGTTGTACCATTTTTTCTTTCCATTCTGGAAATATAATTCCAGAACTTCTTTTTCACAAATGTCAGTAAAACATTAACAAAGGGAGATTGATTGGTATAAAAACACAAGAATGTTTACAAACATAGTGTATATCAAAGTCCGATCTTTTAAGAATCAGGGATGTCATAAGCTATTTGGATGTTAAAGTGGAGAGGCAAGTTGATGAAATCATTACATCTAACTATAGGAAAGACATACAAGCACATAAGTATACACATAGGACCAGTATGCATGCTGGCCATGTGTTTAGATGTGTAATGGAAAGTCAAATGCTAAGTATTAGTAGACTGAATAAGAATGGTGATAGATATGATGAGCAGATAGATGATATGATAGTGGACTTTAAAGAAAGGGTATATGAGACTGATTCTATGGTGAAGTCAAAATAGGAGGTTATGGATGAAAGGAGAGGTAGAGCTAAACCTTTCTTCTATAGTAGGATGATGAATACACAAGTTACTAGGGGAATTGTAAACCCGAATGGCTATGCTATTTGACTAAATACAATAGAAGAACTAGGGATGTTCAAAATATTATCCTTAAAAATTGGAGGTTATTGTCAGCTGTACCTGAAATAAGGGAGGTTATAGGTGACAGACCAAGTTTCTCATGTAGAAATAGTAAAACTTTGAAGAAATACATATGTTATAAGGAGTTGCAAATTGTAGAAAATATGTGTAGTAACAAAATATGGACTTTCCCATGTTTTAACTGTTTGCTGCCCTGACATTCTTACAGATCCAGAATTTGTGCATCCTATAGCTGGAAATTTATATAATGTTAAAGTATTTGCTACATGCAACACTTATAATATAGTTTGCCTTGCTACCTGCATAAAATGTACAGCTTTTTATATAGGGAAAACAACACGTAAACTTAAAGAGTGTATTGTTGAACATAAGTAAGACATTAGACAAAGAGTAGGGACTAATGTTCTTGCAAAGCATATTGGTGAAATGGGTGATGAACACACTTTTAAGTGTAGGGTGATAAACATTGTCTGTAAAAACAGAAGAGGGGGGTCAAAATAATAATATGCTAGAAAATAATGAGTATAAGTGGATAGTAATGCTTCAAGCAGATGTTAAACCTGGAATTAATATGGCAGTAAGCCTAAAACCTGTTTTGAAAAAAAAAAACAGATGATTTTACAGAAATGTACTTGTTCATGTGTGTCTGAATGTATTTTTTGGTATGTTCTATGTGGATGTTTTTATACCTATTAACTGTTTGGGGAGTTTTATTTTTCATGCATCATTTTAAATGTCTTAAATTCTATTTTTCATGTATCGTTTGAAATGTCTTAAGTTTTAGAGAAGATTTTTGATTGCTTGCTGTGTCATGCGATATAATTAAGCTTCATCATAAAAGGAAAAGGAAGTGTTTTGTTCTGCTTGTTCACACTGAGGAAGAACACAAGTCCGAAAGCTTTGAGTTTTATTAAAGAAGTTTCATTGTATTGAAGCTGCTATTAAGCATTTCCTTACACTGAATTTTTTTTTTGTTTGATATTACTGTGACAGTGAAGGTTTTCCATTGTGTCGGTCCCTATTTTGTTGTGCCCTATCAAAGTTTGCACTCCCTACAGAGTCATCAGTAAATTTACCAAAGCTGCTGATTTACATGGACTGTTCATCCATCTAGGCTAGATACGTTTTCTGACAGATGCTTGGTAACCCTTCAGATATTTGTTTACCACAGGCCCCTGAATTAAACTGCCATGGAGCAAGTGCAATGCAGTGTTAGCGTTAGTAAAGGCTTAATTTCCCATTTCCACTTGATACAGCACAATGTTACCACAAGGAGATCCCATTTGTATAGCATAAAGCACAAACAGAAACAAGGGTTCTCCTAGCCTTTTGTGTATACCTAACACATTCTTGAAAAAGCATAACTTGGCAGCCATTCATCAGAGATGGCACCTCTTTTTTTGCAGCTTGTATTAAGTTCCAGTTTTCCCCATGTCTTAGCAGTCTAAAGATAATTTGACTGGGCTTATCTGGAGAGCCTCTTGGAGGCTTTAGTGCATGGTTAGCCCTCTCAATAGTGATCAGACATGTTGGAGATATATTCAGGACTTACTCTAACAAGCTGCAATGATTACCTTTTCTAAGCCTTTTTTTCAAACAAAATGATTAATGGCTATTCTTGACTGAATGGCATTCTAAGTCTGATTGCATATAAAACAGTCTACATACCAAAATTACATGCTCTGAATTTTGGGCTTCACACTTCTGCATCTTGACTATCTGAACATTACTAGAGGTCTCCAATAAAGCAGTTTTGGAGACATAAATCTCCAGTGTTGATATCAGGTCCATTTTTTTTTAATAATTGCTGTATTTTCAAGAATATGGGCTATACGCCTAGTTAACTTGCCTAGTTTCCTCCAAGATTGATCTCCTCAGCTGTGCTATTGTACTCCTATTTCTACAATCTTTAAAATTAGCCTCCTGTCATTGACTAACTACTGCATATGTTATTCTGTACTTAATAGGATGTAATTATAATTCTCTAAAAAGGAGCTTTGAAACAATTGAGAAATTAAGTACTATACCAGTGATAGACCCCAAGCCAAAAAAAAGAAAAAGTTGTGTATAGGCTTTTAAGTACAAAGTACAAAATATTAAAAAAATCCATTGTCTGAAAACGTTTTGAAACTGCTCAGACATTAAAGGGTTAACAGCATTCTGTCATTGTAAGTCTGATCTATGTTAAACATAGATATGCTCCCTGTGCATAAATCTCAAAGCCCATCCATGTCAGGTAGAATGGACCCCTGTTAGATAATGGCAAGATACCTGTCAAACTCAGGCAGTGATCAGACAACCTCTTTAGGTGTAAGCAAAGGAAAATTAATAATATATACCTTTCTTGCCTAATTCAGATATAGCAGCAAAAAAAATATATATTTCTAACTTCCCTTAGCCTTATTGCAGATTTTTCTGTTTAACAACAAATAAAATGGCAATGCATTTCCATACAACAAAACTTTGTTCATAGCCAAATATATGCCCTTAGCATGAATGCCTATTATTATCTAATGATAGCTTTGTGCACCAGAATATTTATATGCAGCTTGTGCTTAGGACTTGCATAAATTGATGCCATATCATATTGCTCTTTAACTGATTCATGATGCTAGACCTGAAAAAAGAAAGCACTAAATATGTGTTTATGTAATTTTGCGGACCCTTTCTCCCTGGGCCTCTGCTGAAAATGGGCACTGCCCAGCTGGATTTTCCTGTTCAACAAAAGCAAATAAAATAAATAAAATAAGCTCCTGCAATGGACTTGCACATGGCCAGGCAGCATGTTCAGGAGCAACAAAGGTTTTTGTGAGCTGCTATTTCAAATTCATGAACATGTGTAGCTACTTGTATGCAGCTGAGAAATAGTTTAACGTGAAGTGCTTTCCATCCATTTCATGATGAAAGTCAAGCATATTGCCTTCTTTTGCTATACTAAGAGTCTCCAGTCTATACAAGAAAGATAACATATTGTTATATCTCATTCACAAGGACTATAAAGAGAAGATTGTGGATGCCTGTGATGAGCAATTTAAAAGAGTTGATGCCTGGTATGACCTGGGTCAGATCTTAGGGTCCATCTGAAATGCTGGGACCCACTAGAGTGAGTCCTGAAATACAGAGACTAAATGGCCAAAGAACAGACTTACATATATTAAGTTCAAGATGCTATTTACAGGAATATCCCCTTTTCTCCAAGGTATGGCAACCTCAGAGTTAGTATATATACTTTCAGAGGGGTGCAGGAGGTTTGCCTTCACATGTGGGGTGCAGGGGTGGCTTGCACCCCCCAAGAAGAAGTTTAAGAAGAGTGATTTTCAAGATTCACTCTTTTGCTGCCTATTTTTTTTCCAGCACACAGAATTTCAAATGCTGACATTTCATTAGGGAGCCCAGATCTCATCTAGGGTTAAAGGCAAACCATGGTTTGTAGGGTAGTGCAGAGAGATAAATGATTATTTGAAATTTTTTCTTCAAGAGTAGGAAACAAAGTTTTAATTACAGTAATCTGACATGTATGCTTGTATGCATGCATTTATTTTTCTAAATGTCTTCATGTTGGGTCCATACCAGTCAGTCAGGTTGTTGTGTTCTCTGTAGAGGGAGCATGGAAATAATGATGTACAAATGTGTTTTCATGCTAGAGGTTATGTCAGAATATATATTTTTACCCAGAATTAAAAGTGCTTAAGGAACTATACATTTCAATGTATTTTCTTTCAGCCATAAGCCCTTTCTAAGTATTATGAGGCCCTACCCAAAATCCCTTGTAAAATAATGTACTTATATCTGCTTTTGCCACATTTGATATAAAAAGTATTTTAGTTTTGTTATTATCCAAATGAAAATTAAGCTATTAGACTCAGCAGATTTATTTATTTATGTAGTTATTTATTTTTGCACGGTTATTTTTCATTTTTTGACTGGCAAGTCCATTTTTAGTGGAAGGCATAAGAAAGACGAACCATGAGTACTATACAATTTTAATATATTTTACAGTAATATTAAGATAGAAGTTTAAAGAGCTTCTTAAAAATAGAATGGTTATTGCTTTTGTTCTTTTATAGTCAGAAAACATCAGCTGTTTAATGTATTAGTGGTCAGTCAGGGAATTTTTTTTTTCCTTTTTTGTACAGCAGTGACATCATTACTTTAATATCTATATTATTTTATAATAGTTATTATTACATGTGATAGATATACAGACAAAATGCAAATATGATAATGATACTATTGCTTATACATTAGTTGTTTTCTATGTACTCATTACGTACTGCAAAGAGATGGACAAAGGACAAAGTGCAAACAAAGGCATCATAAAAAGTAGGCAAACTTTAAACATTTTCAAGAGGGGAGATTCACTGGAGGAACAGTCATGAAGGACAGAAAACAGAAGGTTGAAAGTAAGTGGATCAGTTGTCTCTAGCCGTGTACAAAAGCTAAACATTAGAGAACAAACAAACAAAACATTAAGCCCAGCCTTATACCTTACCATAGAAAAACCCTACCTTCATACAACTACACAAGACACTCAGACACACATTGCACACAACAATACACATGCACAACACTAAATCTGTCCCTCACCTAGCCTTAATCTCTCTAACTCTCACAGTTTCTCACATGTAGCAATGCTTGAGCTTTCAGTATATCCAAAAGTTTCATCATTAAATTCATAAATCCACATGTACCTTGCCACATGCACACAGTCTTCCTTCATTCAACACTTGCTGCACTCAGGAATCTGATTTCTCAATGTATTTTCCAAGCAGTTCACTACCTCAAAGAAATGAAAATTTGAAAGAGTGAATGCCATCCATAGATAGATAGATAGGAGTGCTTAAAATAAGCAAAACTCCCTAATGTTGATCCCTGTTTTGTCATCTCACTTTTGGCAGCAAAACAGATGGTCGACATCTGTGAGATCAACAATCCCCAGGGTTGGGGAATTATGCCCTTTTCCTGTGGATTCTGTGATCTTGAAGTTTGCATATATAATTAGCTGGGAGTGTGGAGGCCCAACCCCCCCCACATGGGGGTACAGTGGGATTGCCCCCAAAATGTTTTAAAATTTGATGCTCCAAGATTATTACTTAGAGCATGCGGAAAAGTGTATCAATTTTTTTTGTCAACATTAACATGTTCATAGGTTCATAGGTAGGTACTAGGTTATCGGCCCAAGGGCCTAAGTAAGCCTAGCCAACAAGGTTCTGTGGCTTGTGCCACCCAAGAAAGTTAATTTCCTGTGCCCCTGTTGAGCAGAGCCACAGAAGTGATCTCTGGGGTGCATTTCCTATTTCCCATCCACTCATCAAGATTTTTCTCGGAGTGCTAATGAGGAACTTTGCTTGACATAGATGGGTAGCATGTTTCAGAGTATGGGAAGTTTCTGGGACAGGAATCTATCCCTCCAGCATGTTCTGTTTATTGTGGTGACAAGGTTTAGGTCCCTAGAGCATGTAGCTCATAGGGATTGGAATTTCATTAAGTGGGGCATGTCTAAAAGCTCTGGGTTTGACATAGCTTTGTGTGTAAGTCAGTGATCACCTCTGAGTAGGTGATATGCGATGTAGTAAATTTGAAGTTTTTTGCGATGGTCTGCATAGGGCATCTGTTTGAGGCTGGTAATCCACTTTGTGAGGTATTTCTGCGGCCTTTCCAGTTGTTGTAGATGTCTTATGAGGTACATACCAAAAGGGGCATTGTACTCTATAATGGGTCTAATGAGTGATGAGTAAAGGGGAATAATGACCTCCTTTCTCCTGGATGAGAAACCTTTTGTGATGAGGTGTACCACGTAGAAGGATTTCCTGACTACTGTGGCAATGTGATTATCAAAGAAGAGACTACTGTCCACCTGTGTCCCAAGGTCTCTTATCACACTTTTGGTGTTAAGTAGACTACCGCCTATGTGGTAGTTCATGGGTACAGAGTTTTTAACAAAAGGGATGACAATGCACTTTTTGGCATTGAGTTTGAGGCCATGGCTTTGACAACAGGCATCTGTCTCAGCGAGGCCCTTTTGTAGGATGTCCACATCTTTTGGAGTTTTGATTATGGCTCCTAGTTTGCAGTCATCTATGAACTGCATTAGCCAAAGACCTTCTGTGTTAGCCTGTACTTCAGAGAAGTAGACACCAAACAGGAGAGGACCCAGGACTGAACCCTGTGGTACTACACTCGTCACTGGTCTGAAGTTGGATTTGGAGTCTGCTACTTTCACAGTGTGGGTTGTGTCAGTGAGCCAGTTGGCAAACCATCTTGTGACATAGGGATTTATGCCTAGTTTAGTGAGTTTATCTATAATTCCAGAGTGGGGGATGGTGTTGAAAGCCTTGGTGAGATCTAGATAGGCTGTGTGTACCACCTTACCCTCATCTACGGCTTTGGTGACTGCTTCAAAAAAGTTTATCAGGTTTAGGAGACATAATCTGCCTTTTACAAAACCCGAACTGGGTGGGGTCCTGAGTTTGGAGATTACCAATGTCATTGTGTATAAGTTCCATGATGATACGTTCCATAGCCTTGCAGACCAGGCTAATTAGGCTAATGAGGTGGTAGTTTCCAGGGTCTGTGGTGGCTCCCCCCTTGTGGAGAGGGATAACAGTCACTGTGTACCATTCAGTGGACACAGCCTGAGGTGAGGCTATGATTGAACATGGTACTTAGGTGGTGTCCCAGTACATTCTGTAGTTCATGTAGAACACAGCCTGGGATGTTGTCAGGTCCCATGGATGCTGTGTTTTTGGCTTTGGATAGTGTGATTTTTACCTGTGCAGCCGTGATTATAGGAACTTTGCATTCTTCTGGTATAGAGAGAGGCCCATTAGGGGATGACAGGGGGGTAAAGTTAGCACTGAACCTATCTGCCAAAATGTTGGCAATATCAGTTGGTTCTGTATATTTAGTGCCATTGTGCTGTAACTCAGAGCAGATCTGAGTGTTGACATTGAGATTCTTGACATAGCTATAGAATGCTTTGTGGTTGTCTTTAGAGTCAGTGGTGAGTTTCTCCAATCATGGGATTTTTACCCTTTTTTGCAACAATTTCTTCCTTTTGTTGTAGAGTTTGTTTATGGCAGGGGACCAACAGATTGGCTTCCTTTTTTTGGAGGATAGCATCTTGGTTCTGTTAAGGATTACATGATCCATTCACTCGTGTAAGTGCTTATAAAGTGCATTTGTGTAGGATTTCAATAATAACACTATCAATGTTTCGCTGATTTAAAAATTTTAGGTAAATCCATGCACAACAATATTATATATATATATATATATATATATATATATATATATATATATACACA